>NC_057811.1:474247272-474434585 GCF_018294505.1 Triticum aestivum
CGCAGGGGCCGAGAGGTGAGTGGGAGAGGGGCCCGAGAAGGCGGGGGGAGCTAGCGTCCTTATCCTCCCCGTAGCCGGTGAGGGGGTGCGGCGGGGACTGCCCCTGTTCCGACCCCGGTCGGGGGAACAGGGAAGGGGGGGGGAGTGGGAGAGGTGGGCTGGGCCGGGGGTCGGCCCAGTTGGGCCAGGGGTGCTATGGGGGGGGCTTCTCCTTTTTCTTTTTCTTTGTCTGTGTTCTTTTGCATTTTCTTTTTATTTGTTTATTTTCTTTTCTGTTTTATTTCATTTAAAAGTATTTAGGTATTTTATAAAAATGTGTTTTCTCCACTATAATTACCAGTGTATTATTTGGCACCCACCGAACATTTTTGTTTAAATTTTTGAAAACTTTTATTTTCCACTTTAATTTTAATTGAAGTTTGAATTAGGAGTTTGAAAAGAAATGTGATTCCAAATGTGATCATGCCCTGTTTAGCAACATGATTAGCTTAACCACAGAGAGTTACTGTAGCATGATCCTCAGGGTGTTACAAATCTCCTCCACTACAAGAAATCTCGTCCCGAGATTTAGGAGGTAGAAGGAAACAGTGCGGGGTATTCTTCGCGCAGACGATCCTCTCGTTCCCAAGTGGCCTCATCTTCAGAATGGTGCGACCACTGGACTTTGAGAAACTTGACCGCCTTCTGACGTGTGCGGCGTTCAGCTTGGTCGAGAATGCGGACCGGATGCTCCTTATAGGAGAGGTCTTGCTGCAATTCGAGCACTTCATGATCCACAGCTCGGATTGGATCCTTGAAGCAACGGCGGAGCTGTGACACATGGAACACATCGTGAACCTGAGAAAGGTTCGGCGGTAGCTCCAGTTGGTATGCCACTTTTCCACGCCTTTCGAGAATAGTGAATGGGCCAATATAGCGAGGAGCTAGTTTGCCCTTGATCCCGAAGCGGTGAGCACCCTTCATAGGTGTGACTCGAAGATAAGCCTTTTCGCCAGGTTGATAGACCATGTCTTTATGATGACGGTCATACTGACTCTTCTGACGTGACTGAGCAGTCTTGAGATTCTCACGAATAATGCGGACTTGTTCTTCGGCATCTTGGATAATATCCGGACCGAAGAGTGGACGTTCCCCAGTTTCTGACCAGTTCAGAGGGGTTCGGCACTTTCGTCCATATAACACTTCGAAGGGGGCCATCTTCAGACTAGCTTGATAGCTATTATTATAAGAGAACTCAGCATACGGGAGAGATTCCTCCCATTTCTTGCCGAAGGAAATAACGCAAGCTCGAAGCATGTCTTCGAGAACTTGATTGACGCGTTCAACTTGTCCTTGCGATTGAGGATGAAACGCAGTACTGAATGACAGATGAGTTCCCATAGCTTCTTGGAAACTTGCCCAGAATCTTGAAGTGAATAAGCTGCCACGGTCTGAGCTGATAACCAATGGAATACCGTGGAGTGAAACAATCCTGGACATATAGAGCGTTGCCAACTGGCTAGCAGTGATCGTTTCTTTGACTGCCAGAAAATGTGCAACTTTGGAAAGTCGGTCAATGACGACAAGAATAGCATCATTACCTTTCTGTGATTTGGGAAATCCAGTGACGAAGTCCATCTCAACATGGTCCCATTTCCATTCAGGAATAGAGATAGGTTGCAGAGTTCCAGCAGGCCTTTGATGTTCTGCTTTGATACGACGGCAAACGTCACACTCAGCAACATAACGAGCAATGGCTTGCTTCATATTAGACCACCAGAATCTCTGACGGATGTCTTGGTACATCTTTGTACTACCAGGATGGATACACAGAGGCGTATCATGAGCTTCTTTCATAACTTCCTGTGTCATATCCAGGTTTTTCTCTGCACATGGCACCACTAGGCGGCCCTTGAAGTATAAGGTGCCATCTTCAGCAATGGTGAAGAATGAGGGCTTTCCTTCTGCGAGGTAGCGCTTAATCTTGTGGGCTTCAGAGTCATACTTCTGTAGCCTTTTGATGCTATCCTCGAGATCTGGTTTAGCAACTAGGGTATTGAGGGAACCCTGGGTAACAACGTGGAGGTTCACCTTGCCAAACTCCTTAGGAGGGGGAGCGAGTGCACCCGGAGGAACAATATGGAGGTTCAGCTTCCTGAATTCTTCAACAAGCGAGGGCTGAACTTTATGAACCTGGAGGTGGTTGCAGTAAGACTTGCGGCTCAAGGCATCAGCCATTACATTAGCCTTGCCTGGCGTATAGGAAATACCCAAGTCAAAGTCTGCAACAAGCTCCATCCATCTCTGCTGACGGAGGTTCAGATCTGGCTGAGTAAACAGATACTTCAGACTTTGGTGGTCAGTGAAGATCTCGCAACGATTACCGAGAAGGTAATGTCGCCACTGCTTCAGCGCATGAATGACAGCAGCAAGTTCGAGGTCGTGAACTGGGTAGTTCTCTTCGTGAGGGCGCAATTGTCGAGAGGCATAAGCAATCACTTTGCGGTCTTGCATTAGGACACAGCCTAATCCTTGACGGGAAGCGTCGCAGTAAATGACAAAGTCCTTCTTAGTATC
The DNA here is from genome assembly GCF_018294505.1 of Triticum aestivum. Lineage (NCBI taxonomy): Eukaryota > Viridiplantae > Streptophyta > Magnoliopsida > Poales > Poaceae > Triticum > Triticum aestivum. The sequence continues at coordinate 474,249,829 of NC_057811.1, forward strand.
AGGTGGAGCTAGAACTGGAGCAGAAGTCAACTTGTCTTTGAGTGCCTGGAAACTTTCCTGACATTTGTCTGTCCATTGGAACTTGACACCCTTATGCAACAGGTTAGTCAGAGGCCTGGCGATCTTAGAGAAGTTCTCGACGAATCGACGGCAATAGCTGGCGAGACCGAGAAAACTTCTGACTTGCTTAACGTTCTTGGGAGGAGTCCAATCAAGAATAGCCTGAACTCGCTCGGGGTTGACGGCAATACCATCCTTAGAGATGACATGCCCAAGATAGGTTACTTCCGGTAGCCAGAATTCACATTTGGAGAACTTGGCATATAGTTGATGTTCTCGTAGCTTTTCCAGCACAAGTCGAAGATGTTCGGCATGTTCTTCTTCGTTCTTGGAGAATACCAGGATATCATCCAGATAAACCACGACGAACTTGTCGAGGTAATCCATGAATATAGAGTTCATCAGACGAGAGAAGGTGGCTGGAGCATTGGTTAAACCGAAAGACATGACGGTGTACTCGTATGAACCATAGCGAGTCACGAAGGCGGTCTTTGGGATATCCTCTTCGCGAACACGGATCTGATGGTAGCCCAACCTCAAGTCGAGCTTAGAGAACACTGACGAACCCGCCAGCTGATCATACAGATCATTGATCCGAGGAAGAGGGTATTTATTCTGAATGGTAGCTTGGTTTATAGGACGGTAGTCTTGAACTAACCGGTTTGTCCCATCCTTCTTCTTGACAAAGAGGGAAGGTGCTCCCCAAGGAGAGCAACTTGGGCGAATGAATCCTTTGCGAAGAGATTTGTCGATTTCCTCCTTAAGCTCAAGGAGTTCATGCGGCGGCATTTTGTAGGGTCGCTTGGCTATAGGAGTGGTGCCTGGTTTCAAGTCGATGATGAATTCGACAGCTCTAGTAGGGGGAATCCCTGGAAGTTCTTCAGGGAAGACGTCGAGGAATTCACGCACGACGGGAATGTTTTCAATGCCCTCGAGTGGTGCAGCATTCGGAGATGGGGGCTGAAGGGGCAGGTGGCTCCGTCCCGATAGAGGTGGGCCCGGGTTCCCGACGGCCCCCGACTGTTACTTTGTGGCGGAGCGACAGGGCAGGTTGAGACCACCTAGGAGAGAGGTGGGCCTGGCCCTGGTCGGCGTTCGCGGATACTTCAATTAACACGCTTAACGAGATCTTGATATTTGATCTGAGTCTGGCCACTGGCCTATACGCACTAACCAACTACGCGGGAACAGTTATGGGCACTCGACGTCGTGGTATCAGCCGAAGCCTTCTTGACGTCAGCGACTGAGCGGCGCGCGCCGGATTGGAACGTAAGCCTGCTCTTGTATTAAGGGGGCTAGTTCTGCTTCCGGCCGCCCACGCAACGTGCAGGTGTGCAATGGGCGATGGGCCCAGACCCCTGCATGCATAGGATTTAGACCGGCGTGCTGACCTCTCTGTTGTGCCTAGGTAGGGCTGCGACGTGTTGATCTTCCGAGGCCGGGCATGACCCAGGAAAGTGTGTCCGGCCAAATGGGATCGAGTGTGTTGGATAATGTGGTGCACCCCTCCAGGGAAGTTTATCTATTTGAATAGTCGTGATCTTCGGCAACAGGACGACTTGGAGTTGTACCTTGACCTTATGACAACTAGAACCAGATACTTAATAAAACACACCCTTCCAAGTGCCAGATATAAACCGGTGATCGCTCTCTAATAGGGCGACGAGGAGGGGATTGCCGGGTAGGTTTATGCTATGCGATGCTACTTGGTGAACTTACCATCTACTCTCTTCTACATGCTGCAAGATGGAGGTGGCCTGAAGCGTAGTCTTCGACAGGATTAGCTATCCCCCTCTTATTCTGGCATTCTGTAGTTCAGTCCACCGATATGGCCCTTTACACATATACCCATGCATATGTAGTGTAGCTCCTTGCTTGCGAGTACTTTGGATGAGTACTCACGGTTGCTTTTCTCCCTCTTTTCCCCCTTTCCATTCTACCTGGTTGTCGCAACCAGATGCTGGAGCCCAGGAGCTTGACACCACCGTCGACAACGACTCCTACTACACCGGAGGTGCCTACTACTATGTGCAGGCCGCTGACGACGACCAGGAGTAGTTTAGGAGGATCCCAGGCAGGAGGCATGCGCCTCTTTCGATCTGTATCCCAGTTTGTGCTAGCCTTCTTGAGGCGAACTTGTTTAACTAATGTCTGTACTCAGATATTGTTGCTTCCGCAGACTCGTCTATGATCGAGCACTTGTATTCGAGCCCTCGAGGCCCCTGGCTTGTATTATGATGCTTGTATGACTTATTTTATTTTAGAGTTGTGTTGTGATATCTTCCCGTGAGTCCCTGATCTTGATCGCACACGTTTGCGTGTATGATTAGTGTACGATTGAATCGGGGGCGTCACAATGTCTCTTTTGATTGGAGCCATGAACACTGCCATGTCGTCTGCATAGAGAGAGGTCCACATCATGACTCCCCGTCCCCAGATCTTTTGGAGGAGCCCCTTTCTCGTTGCCACATCAAAAATTTGTTGTAAGGGGTCAATGGCAATGAAGAAAAGAAGGGGAGAGGGGGGTCCCCTGTCAGAGCCCACGCCCATGCTTGATGGGAGGGCCGTCCACCCCATTCAGAAGGATCCTCAAAGATGAAGAACACAATAGAGTCGTGATCCAATCACGAAATTTACTTGGGAACCCAGGACGCTGAAGGAGGTCCAGAATGTACCCCATTTGACCAAGTCAAATGCCTTGTGGATGTCGAGCTTGAATAGGAGTGCAGGGGTCTTGCTCTTGTGTAGCCGCCGAGCAAGGTTACACACATACATGAAGTTGTCGTGAATACTTGTCGTGTTGATCAATGCACTTTGAGCATTGGATATTAGAGTGGTCATATGGGGCCCAAGTCGGATGGATACAACCACTGTAATAATCCTGGCAATCAATCTCATGTATAAGACTAAGTGGCCTATAATCGGCAATCATTTCCGCCCTCCTTCTTGGGCAAGAGCACAACATTGGCAGAGTTGAGCCAATGAAGGTTCGAAGTGTGCAGAGAGTCGATGGAGCTGATCACCCTCATGAGGTCGAGCTTGATAATATCCCAACACTTCTTAATGAGTAGCCCATAAAGCCATCCGACCCGGGCACCTTGTCACTAGGCATGTCATTGATCGTCTCTAGCACTTCTCAGTAATAGGCGAGTCCAGATTGTGCAAACCATGTGACTCCACATTAAGCTCCTCCCAATCGAAGTCTTTTGTGCCCCTACAACCTTTCATCATGACATTTGAGAAGTGGTCCGCGATTATTTTCTCTTTGGCATCATGCTTGGTTATCCAACCGTGGTCGTCCATAATTCTTTGAATATGGTTCTTTCTCCTCCTAGCATTGACCCGGCGGTGGAATAATTTTGTGTCAGCGTCCTCTTCTTTGACATTTGAGACTCTAGCACACTGCTTCTTGTGATCTTTCACAAGCACGACCAAGCTTATGACCCTCCTTTTTAGCCTAGCCCGGAGATCACGCTCTTCAGGGGAGAGATGCCTCTCCTCTTGAGCAATGTCGAGATGAAGAATCACCAAGAGGGTGGCCTGAAGCTGAACGCTTGACTTAGAGAAAAGGCCCCTACTCCACTCCGAAAGGCGAAGCCCAATCTTCTTGAGCTTGTTGAATAGTATTAGCTAAGGCTTTGTGTGCTCAACGCGCTCATTCCACGCCTTTTGCACAACGTCCTTGAAGCCGGGCAAAGATGCCAAAAGCTTTTGAATTTGAAGGTCCTTGGCCTTCTAGGCGCCTTATCATCGGCATGCAAGAGAGGGCAGTGGTCGGAGAGGGAGGATGCTAGTGCATGGAGCATGAGGGTGTTGAACGTTGGGTCCCACTCGCAATTCCAAAAGTAGGTGTCAATTTTGCTCAAGGTCGGGTTCACTCTCTCGTTGCTCCAAGTGAAACGCCGAGTCTGGAGATGGATTTCTTTGAGCTCACGACTATGAAGCGTTGCCCATAATCTGTTGATCCTACTACGGTCATATTATTTAAGAAAAAAAGTATATATTTTTCGTCCCTCAACTCTCTCGAGAGTATATGAATAGTTCCTCAACTTCAAAACCAGTAAATCTTAGACCCTCAATTTTTCAAACCGGATAACGTTAGTCCCTCATACCACTTTAGGTGGTTTCGTTGATCACGTGGCATGGTTTTGACCCTGTTAGCCGTGGCAGCTTCTGCGAGGGAAGAGGCCTGGAGCTTGGCCAATAATGTTCACGCCACCCCTAGCTTGGTCACCGTACTCGCCACATCGAGTTTTGACGAGGTCCTTGGCTGGCACCACGTCTCATGGGCATTGAGCAGAACACCATGGTCCAGTTTATTTTGCATCCCCATTTTTTTGCTCCCTCGTCACCTAAAACTCTAGGCTCCCTTGAGAGGGAGGCTCCTAGTTGATCGGGTGTGTGACCTGCGGGTGGGTCCTCCCATTAAGTGGGCTGCTCATTCGTATGGGCCTCTCGGTCTGGTCGTGTGTCTTCGTGGCGCTTGGGTGGGTACGCGACGCTCGGCAGGTGGCGTTGCCTCGCTTTTTCCCCTGGTCAGTTGCGGTCCTTTCTTTTTCCCCTTTCGATTTTGGGTGAGTCTTGTGGCGGCGCTGGTATGGGTTCGTGGTGTTCGTCTCTTGGTAGAGGAAGGAGGGTGGTGGTTGTCGTCTCTTCAATGATGGGGGACTGCGGGGTCAACCCTTGCCTCTTCTTCGTCCGGGGCGAATCCTGTGCAGGCCGGCTATTTCTTCTTCCTCTGCATCGGTTACTTTGGAGGGAGGCCACGGCCTGCAACGACTCGTAGGTTTGCGTCTTCTGCATCATTCTTCTTGTCGTGTTTGGAGGTTTGTGATTTCTGTGATTTATTTTCGTTGCTGATGGATCTGCGCTACTCCTGTTGCTGCTGTGTTGAAGATTCTGTGTTTGGTGGTGGTGCGTGCCTACTTCAGTGCGCCTCTGTGTCTCGCTTATAGCGAGAGGTATGGAAGCCTTGCCTGAAGATGAGCGCAAGATGGGTCGGCCCAGGCGTGCGCAAGGCCACAGGCCGCAAGCCACAACCCTCTCATTTTTTTTTTCGTTTTTGTCTGTTATCTTTGCTTTTTTACTCTCGTGTACGCGCGCGCGCGCGCACACTACAAAAACCACTATACAGAAAATATCTAAAAATGTTAATTAAGCATTTGAAAAATGTTAAATATGTATATAAAAAATGTGTCTCATGAATACAAAAAATGTATACATAGTCTATACAATGTATATGAAAAGAGTTGATCACGTATTTAAAATATGTTCATCAAGCATTTGAAAAAAATGTTAATGTCCCATATACTATCATGTGGTAGTATATACCACTTTATCATTCTAAATATATCATATACTGTATCTAATATATTTCAAAGCAAGCTATACGAAAAAAATTGCATGTGAGTCCATATTTTTTGTATATTTTGAAAATACTTTCATATTTGTACGTATAAAACAATATACTAAAAAAAATAATACATACTACATTAAAATTAGAATATATATACTACGAAAATATTCTTATATACTTTTTTTTGCGGGGCAATATTTTTATATACTACATACTACATGTACATACTCTCGATTTTGACAGATAGTACATACAACATACAAAGCTCATGTGAGGGTAACCACCACTGGTGGTAGGAAACATTTGATATATGTGTGTGTGTGAGATACGTCTCCAACATATCTATAATTTATGAAGTATTCATTCCATGTTTACAACAATTTTATATGGTTTTGGTATGATTTGCATAGAACTAACCCGGACTGACGCTGTTTTCAGCAGAACTACCATGGTGTTTTTTTGTGTGTGCAGAAATGAAAGTTCTACAAATGAGCTGAAACTTTTTGACGATTTTTTGGGAACAAAAGAGACCCCCGAAGCTTCGTGGGAGCGCCAGAAGAGCCACGAGGAGGGCACAACCCACCAGGGCGCGCCTGGTGGGCCAGGCTCGCCCCGGTGGGTTGTGCTCACCTCGAGGCCCATCTTCGCGTGAAACCGACGCCAAAAAATTCTATAAACATCAAAAATAACCCTAGATGAGAAGTTCCTCCGCCGCAGGCCTCTGTAGCCACTGAAAACCAATCTAGACCCCGTTCCGGCACCCTGCCGGAGGGGGGAATCATCTCCGGTGGCCATCTTCATCATCCCGACGGCCATCACGATGAGGAGGGAGTAGTCCACCCTCGGGGCTGAGGGTTTGTACCAGTAGCTATGTGTTTAATCTCTCTCTCTCTCTCTCATGTTTTTGAGATGTCACGATCTTGATGTATCGCGGGCTTTGTTAATATAGTCGGATCATATGGTGTTTTCCCCTCTCTATCTTGTTGTGATGAATTGAGTTTTTCCCTTTGAGATTTCGTTGTTATCGGATTGAATACTTTCATGGATTTGAGAGCACTTGATATATGTCTTGCATATGAATACTCGTGGTGACAATGGGGTATCATATTGATTCACTTGTTATGTGTTTCGGCATTCAACTCGCGGATTCCCGCAGTGACATTGGGGTAATCTATGCATAGGGGTTGATGCACGTTCTCGTCTTTTGTTTCTCCGGTAGAAATCTTGGGGCACTCTTTGAGGTTCTTTGTGTTGGATTGAGTATTATGAATCTGAAATTATTTAGTGTTATTTTAGTGCGAACTCTTGGATAGATCGATCGGAAAGAATAGCTTTGAGGTGGTTTCGTACCCTAGAAACGATTTCTTCGTATGTTCTCCGCTAGATAGGAACTTTGGACTGATTCTTCGTTGCACGTTGAGGGATGGTTATATGATCCAATTATATTAGCATTGTTGAGAGATTGCACTAGTGAAAGAACGGATCCTAGGCCTCATTTTCAAGCATTGCAATACCGTTTTTGTGCCCGTTTACTATTTGCTACCTTGTTGTTTTTATTTATTCAGATTATAAAATTATATTTCTACCATCCATATTACACTTGTATCATAATCTCTTCGCCGAACTAGTGCACTATAATTGCCATTGTATTGGGTGTGTTGGGGACACAAGAGATTTCTTGTATTTGATTGCAGGGTCGTTTGAGAGAGACCATTTTCATCCTACACCTCTCACGAATTGATAAATCTTAGGTCATCCACTTGAGGGAAAATTACTACTGTCCTACAAAACTCTGCGTTTGGAGGTCCAATACGTGTCTACAAGAATAAAGTTGCGTAGTACACATCAGTGTGTGTATGACAAAAATGTCGATCATGTATTTAAAAATGTAAACTTGTACTCGTTAGTACAAAGTTGAGTCACTTATTTTCGAATAGAGAGAGAGAGAGTATAAAAAAAATACTATATTCAAAAATTTAGAAGCTGTATGTAAAAAAAGTAGAAATAAAGACATATTTAAATAAAATGCTACTCCCTCCGTACCATATTATAATAGCGTCGTGACACAAACAGTCTTATATTATGAGACAGAGAGAGTAATGACATATTAGGAAAAACTATAATCATGTATTTGTAAACTGTTAATTATATGTATAAGAAATGTTCCTGATTGATAGAAAAATATACAATGTGTATGAAATATAAAATCTATATAAAACATATATTTTCATGAAGTTTAATCGTGTCTTTGAAATTGTTAAAGATTATTAAGAAATGCACCTGATGTATACGTAAAATGTAGACTTGTGCTGAAAAATATATCAAGAAAACTTAGAAATAAACAAAAGAAAAACCAAAAAAGGAAACAAGAAAAACCCAGAGAAAAACAACGCGAAAATGAAAAGGATAAATAAATGAAAAGAAGAAACCCAGAGAAGTCCAAGAAAGTAATTAAAAAATATAAAAAGATGGAAGTAAATTAAACTTGAAGAAAAAAGGAAACAATAAAACCAGAGACAAGCAATGCAGAAAAGGAAAAGAAATAAAGAAACCAATAAAACCAAAATAAAACGAAGAAAGTAACAAAGAAAACCATAGAAAAACAGAGAAAAAATGGAAGAAAACCAAAAAATTGTGAAAACTGAGAAAGAAACAAAAGAGAGAAAACTGAAGTTATATGAAATAAGAAAAACCAAAGAAATCGGGTGAAAAACAAAAAAAAAAACAGAAAACGAAGAAAACGTACAGCGAGCGAGTCCTAGGCTAATGGGCACAGACCAGCCTGCGTGCGCTCCTTACACGAGAGCACCATCCATCTTTCTATATGATCTTGGCAAGGTGGAGAATTAGCGTACATGGCCCATTTGAGCGCGACGATCCAAACATAAATTTATTGGATCACAAAGGGTTTCCTACATGTTTCGTCCCCTCGAGGATTAGAGGGGGGCTAAGTGGAGTATGTGTGCATCGCTAGAACTATATTTTGTTAAGATGAAACGAGCTCTTGCCTTAAGGATTTTCCTGCACGGTATAGAGTACTAGGTCAGCCCATAATGTTTGCTCGCTCGCGATCGATTAGCTCGTTCCCTCCAGGTCTCTTTTGTTTTTTGTTCTTTTGTTTTCCCTTCAGGTTTCCTTTCTTTTCACCAATTTTTGGGTTTTAATTTTCTTCTTCATTTTTTGTTTCTTTCTTGGGTTTCTCCATTTTCTAGTTTTTTCTTTTGTTTCTTTTTATTTTTTTCACTGATTTCTCTAGTTTTTTTTGTTGACCTTTTATGATTTTTTTGGTTTTCTCAGTTTACTTCACCCTATTTTAACACAAGTCTACATTTTTCACATATATCTGGTACATTTTTAATATTTTTTGAAATACACGATTTATAATTTTTGCAAATATATGTTTTGATGTCTATTTGTTTATCTGGTTATTATAATCTTAATTATCGAGGCAACCCCGCGCAGTGGATAGGGCCTTACACACCCCCACTTCGGTTCGTAACAAGCACATCTTGATGGGTACCTTCCAGCAAATAAATTAAGATCATGTTTGGCACCAACACAAATACATGGTTGTAAGCATTAAGACGTCATACCCGTACCTCTTTTTATTATTAGTGTTGAATCACAAATTGCTTGATTGATCTAGTCAAAAGCTGGAATTAATCCTTTGACGGAAGCTTTCTAGAAACCATCACTTCGAGGGGAACTTCCTCTCATGGGTTCGATAACCCAGGGTCACCCCTGGGGAAAAAGGTGCAGGGTACTTTCTATTCCTTTACCGGATCACTGAAAGGAAGTATCAGCCACCGCCGTTCTTCCCCAGTCTGGTTATCAAACGGTGATTTAGGGGGGAATGGTGAAGGAAATATGCCTTGGAGGCAATAATAAAGTTGTTATTTTATATTTCCTTATTCACGATAAAGGTTTATTATTCATGCTAGAATTGTATTGATCGGAAACCTTAATACATGTGTGAATACATAAACAAACATTGTGTCCCTAGTGAGCCTCTACTAGACTAGCTCGTTCATCAAAGATGGTTAAGGTTTCCTAAACGTTGACATGAGTTGTCATTTGATAACGGGATCACATCAAATGTCACAACGTAACTGGGTGATTATAAATATGCTCTACAGGTATCTCCGAAGGTGTTTGTTGAGTTGGCATAGATTGAGATTATGATTTGTCGCTCCGAGTATCGGAGAGGTATCTCTGGGCCCTCTCGGTAATACACATCATAAGCTTAGAAGCAAACGACTAAGGAGTTGGTCACGAGGTGATGTATTACAGAACGAGTAAAGAGACTTGCCGGTAACGAGATTGAACTAGGTATGAAGATACCGGCGATCGAATCTCGGGCAAGTAACATACCGATAGACAAAGGGAATTACGTATGTTGTCATAACGGTTCAACCAATAAAGATCTTCATAGAAGATGTAGGAGCCAATATGGGCATCTAGGTTCCGCTATTGGTTATTGACTGGAGAGGTGTCTCGGTCATGTCTACATAGTTCTCGAACCCGTAGGGTCTGCACGCTTAACATTCGTTGACGATATAGTATTATATGGGTTATATGATTTGGTGACCGAATGTTGTTCGGAGTCCCGGATGATATCACGGACATGACAAGGAGTCTCGAAATGGTCGAGAGGTAAAGATCGATATATAGGACGATGGTATTTGGACACCGAAAGTGTTTCGGGACGTACCGGGAAGGAATTGGGTCACCGAAGGGGTTCCGGGCACCCCCGACAAGTTATGGGCTTAATGGGCCAAAGGGAGGGATAGGCCAGCCCACTAGGGGGACTGGTGTGCCCCTCCACTTGTTTGGACAGCCCTAGGGAAGGAAAAGGGGGAGGGCTAGCCCCTCCCGCCTTTCCCTCTCATGGGAGAAAGGAAAGGGAGGGGCGCCACCCTCCCCTACCTTTCCCCGCACTCCAAATAAGGAAAGAAGGGGCGCGGCTTGGGAAGGACCCCAAGTAGGATTCCTCCTACTTGGGCGCCTCCTTTGTCTGCTCCTCCCTCCCTCCCACCTATATATAAGTGGGAGGGGGGCGCCCTAGCACACACCAGACAATTGCCTAGCCGTATGCGGCGCCCCCTCCACCGTTTACACCCTCGGTCCTATTTTCGTAGTGCTTAGGCGAAGCCCTGTGGAGATCACTTCACCATCACCGTCACCACGCCGTCATGCTGACGGAACTCATCTACTACCTCGACGTCTTGTTGGATCAAGAAGGCGAGGGACATCACCAAGCTGAACGTGTGCAGAACGCGGAGGTGTTGTGCGTTCGGTACATGATCGGTTGAAGCGCGAAGAAGTTCGACTACATCAACCGCGTTGTGAAACGCTTCCACTTACGGTCTACGAGGGTACGTAGACACACTCCCCCCTCGTTGCTATGCATCTCCGTGGATAGATCATTGCGTGTGTGTAGAATTTTTTTTGTTTTCATGCAACGATTCCCAACAGTGGCATCATGAGCTAGGCCTATGCGTGGATGATATACAGGAGCAGAACACAAAGAGTTGTCAGAAGTGATAGTCATACTGCTTACCACCAACGTCTTATTTTGATTCGGTGGTATTGTGGGATGAAGCGGCCCGGACCAACCTTACATGTCCACGCACATGAGACCGGTTCCACCGACTGACATGCAACTACCTTTGCATATAGGTGGCTGGCGGGTGTCTGTTTCTCCTATTTTAGTTGAATTGAATTTGACTGCGGCCGGTCCTTGAAGAAGGTTGAAACAGCAAACTTGGCGAAACACCGTTGTGGTTTGATGCGTAGGTAAGAATAGTTCTTGCTAGAAGCCCGTAGCAGCCACGTAAAACTTGAAACAACAAAGTAGAGGACGTCTAACTTGTTTTTGCAGGGCATGTTGTGATGTGACATGGTCAAGACGTGATGTGATATACGTTATTGTATGAGATGATCATGTTTTGTAAAAGTTATCGGCAACCGGCAGGAGCCTTATGGTTGTCTCTTTATTGTATGAAATGCAAACGCCGTGTAATTGCTTTACTTTATCCCTACGCGTTAGCGATAGTTGTAGAAGCAATAGTTGGTGAGTCGACCACGACGCAACGATGGAGATCAAGGTGTCGAGCCGGTGATCATGGAGATCATGACGATGCTTTGGAGATGGAGATCAAAAGCACGAAATGATGATGGCCATATCATGTCACATATTTTGATTGCATGTGATGTTTATCTTTTATGCATCTTATTTTGCTTAGTACGGCGGTAGCATTATAAGATGATCCCTTCACTAAATTTTAAGGTAAAAGTGTTCTCCCTGAGTATGCACCGTTACTACAGTTCGTCGTGTTGAGACACCATGATACGTCTCCAACGTATCTATAATTTATGAAGTATTCATGCTATTATATTACCCTTCTAGGATGTTTTATATGCATTTATATGCACTTTTATATTATTTTTCGGACTAACCTATTAACCGGAGGCTGATACCTCTCCGTCGTATCTACTTTTCCAAACACTTTTGCCCTTGTTTTGGACTCTAACTTGCATGATTTGAATGGAATTAACCCGGACTGACGCTGTTTTCAGCAGAATTGCCATGGTGTTATTTATGTGCAGAAACAAAAGTTCTCGGAATGACCTGAAACTCCACGGAACTTATTTTTGGAAAATATCAAAAATACTGGAAGAAGAATCCACGTCAGGGGGCCTCCACCTGTCCACGAGGGTGGGGGCGCGCCTGCCCCCCGTGGGCGCGCCCCCCTGCCTCGTGGGCCCCCTGTTGCTCCACCGACCTCAACTCCAACTCCATATATTCGTGTTCAGGGAGAAAAAAACAAAAGAGAAAGATTCATCGCGTTTTACGATACGGAGCCGCCGCCAATCCCTAAAACCTCTCGGGAGGGCTGATCTGGAGTCCGTTCGGGGCTCCGGAGAGGGGAATCCATCGCCGTCGTCATCAACCATCCTCCATCACCAATTTCATGATGCTCACCACCGTGCGTGAGTAATTCCATCGTAGGCTTGCTGGACGGTGATGGGTTGGATGAGATTTATCATGTAATCGAGTTAGTTTTGTTAGGGTTTGATCCCTAGTATCCACTATGTTCTGAGATTGATGTTGCTATGACTTTGCTATGCTTAATGCTTGTCACTAGGGCCCGAGTGCCATGATTTCAGATCTGAACCTATTATGTTTTCATGAATATATATGAGTTCTTGATCCTATCTTGCAAGTCTATAGTCACCTACTATTTGTTATGATCCGGCAACCCCGAAGTGACAATAATCGGGACCACTCCCGGTGATGACCGTAGTTTGAGGAGTTCATGTATTCACTATGTGTTAATGCTTTGGTCCGGTACTCTATTAAAAGGAGGCCTTAATATCCCTTAGTTTCCGCTAGGACCCCGCTGCCACGGGAGGGTAGGACAAAAGATGCCATGCAAGTTCTTTTCCATAAGCACATATGACTATATTCGGAATACATGCCTACAGTACATTGATGAATTGGAGCTAGTTCTGTGTCACTCTATGTTATGACTGTTACATGATGAACCGCATCCGGCATAATTCTCCATCACCGATCTAATGCCTACGAGCTTTTCACATATTGTTCTCCTCTTATTTACTTTTCGTTACTACTGTTACAATCACTACAAAACCCAAAAATGTTACTTTTGTTACCGTTACCGTTACTTCCATATTACTTTGCTACTAAATACTTTGCTGTAGATACTAAGTTATCCAGGTGTGGTTGAATTGACAACTCAACTGCTAATACTTGAGAATATTCTTTGGCTCCCCTTGTGTCGAATCAATAAATTTGGGTTGAATACTCTACCCTCGAAAACTGTTGCGATCCCCTATACTTGTGGGTTATCAAGACTATTTTCTGGCGCCGTTGCCGGGGAGCATAGCTCTATTCTTTGAGTCACTTGGGATTTATATCTGCTGGTCACTATGAAGAACTTGAAAGACGCGAAAACAAAAATTTATCCCTCAACTACGAGGGGAGGTAAGGAACTGCCATCTAGCTCTGCACTTGATTCACCTTCTGTTTTGAGTAAGCTTGCAACACCTAAACCTGCTTATGCTATTAATTCTGATATGTCGCATATTATTGATGATGCCACTTCTGCTATGCATGATACTTATGATGAAACTACTTCTATGCTTGATACTACTGTGCCACCTGGTGAATTTCTTGATGAACAACTTGCTAGGGCTAGAGAGAATGAAATTATTGAAACTGATAATATTGATGGTAGTGATGATGAAGACTCTCCCCCTAATAAATATGAATTGCCTGTTGTTCCTGAGGGTTATGTTATGGATGAAGAAGCTGCTAGAGCTATTTTAGCTTGCAATGATAGATATGATCTTAAGAAGTTATTAGCTAAATGGAAGCAGCAATCTCTTAATGCTAGAATGAAACCTGACCCTGCTTTTGCTACTTCACCTATCTGTGTTACTGATAAGGATTATGAATTCTCCGTGGATCCTGATATAATTACTTTGGTTGAATCTGATCCTTTTTATGGCTATGAATCTGAAACTGTTGTGGCACATCTTACTAAATTAAATGATATAGCCACCCTGTTCACTAATGATGAGAGAACTCGCTACTTTTATATCCTTAAAATATTTCCGTTCTCCTTAAAGGGTGATGCTAAGATATGGTTTAATTCTCTTGATCCTGGTTGTGTGCGTAGTCCCCAGGATATGATTTATTACTTCTCTGCTAAATATTTCCCTGCTCACAAGAAACAAGCTGCTTTAAGGGATATATATAATTTTATGCAAAGTGAAGAAGAGAGTCTCCCACAAGCTTGGGGGAGGCTTCTCCAATTACTTAATGCTTTCCCTGATCATCCTCTTAAGAAAAATGAAATACTTGATATCTTTTATAATGGACTAACCGATGCTTCCAGAGATTACCTGGATAGTTGTACTGGTTCTGTTTTCAGGGAAAGAACACCAGATGAAGCTGAAATCCTATTGAATAATATGTTGACAAATGAAAATAATTGGACACTTCCTGATCCAACTCCTGAGCCTATTCCTAAACCAACTCCGAAGAAGATGTTGGAAATATGCCCTAGAGGCAATAATAAAATGGTCATTATTATATTTCCTTGTTCATGATAATTTTCTATTGTTCATGCTATAATTGTGTTATCCGGAAATCGTAATACATGTGTGAATACATAGACCACAACGTGTCCCTAGTAAGCCTCTAGTTGACTAGATCGTTGATCAACAGATAGTCATGGTTTCCTGACTATGGACATTGGATGTCATTGATAATGGGATCACATCATTACGAGAATGATGTGATGGACAAGACCCAATCCTAAGCATAGCACAAAGATCGCGTAGTTCGTTTGCTAGAGCTTTTCCAATGTCAAGTATCATTTCCTTAGACCATGAGATCGTGTAACTCCCGGATGCCGTAGGAGTGCTTTGGGTGTGCCAAACGTCACAACGTAACTGGGTGACTATAAAGGTACACTACAGGGTTCGGTGACGCTAGGGTTGTAGAGATATTAGTATGCGGAAACCCGAAAGTTGTTCGGAGTCCCGCATGAGATCCCGGACATCACGAGGAGTTCCGGAATGGTCTGGAGGTGAAGAATTATATATAGGAAGTCCAGTTTCGGCCACCGGGAAAGTTTCGGGGGTTATCGGTATTGTACCGGGACCACCGGAAGGGTCCCGGGGGTCCACCGGGTGGGGCCACCTATCCCGGAGGGCCCCATGGGCTGAAGTGGGAGGGGAACCAGCCCCTGGTGGGCTGGTGCACCCCTGGTGGGCTGGTGCGCCCCCCATGGGCCTCCCCCTGCGCCTAGGGTTGGAAACCCTGGGGGTGGGGGGCGCCCCACCTGGCTTGGGGGGCAAGTTTCCCCCCTTGGCCGCCACCCCCCATGTAGATGGGATCCCAGGGCCGGCGCCCCCCCAGGGGGCCTATATATAGTGGGGGGGAAGGGAGGGCAGCAGTACCCTAGCCCCTGGCGCCTCCCTCTCCCTCCCGTGACACATCTCCCTCCCGCTTGCGCTTGGCGAAGCCCTGCCGGGATCCCCGCTACTTCCACCACCACACCGTCGTGCTGCTGGATCTCCATCAACCTCTCCTTCCCTCTTGCTGGATCAAGAAGGAGGAGACGTCGCTGCTCCGTACGTGTGTTGAACGCGGAGGTGCCGTCCGTTCGGCGCTCGGTCATCGGTGATTTGGATCACGACGAGTACGACTCCATCAACCCCCGTTCACTTGAACGCTTCCGCTCGCGATCTACAAGGGTATGTAGATGCACTCCTTCCTTCTCGTTGCTAGTAAACTCCATAGATGGATTTTGGTGATGCGTAGAAAATTTTAAAATTCTGCAACGATCACCAACAGTGGCATCATGAGCCAGGCCTATGCGTAGTTACTATGCACGAGTAGAACACAAAGCAGTTGTGGGCGTAGATCTTGTCAATTTTTCTTGCCACTACTAGTCTTATCTTGTTTCGGTGGTATTGTGGGATGAAGCGGCCCGGACCGACCTTACACGTACGCTTACGTGAGACAGGTTCCACCGACTGACATGCACTAGTTGCATAAGGTGGCTAGCGGGTGTCTGTCTCTCCCACTTTAGTCGGAACGGATTCGATGAAAAGGGTCCTTATGAAGGGTAAATAGAAATTGGCATATCACGTTGTGGTTTTACGTAGGTAAGAAACGTTCTTGCTAGAAACCTATAGAAGCCACGTAAAAACTTGCAACAACAATTAGAGGACGTCTAACTTGTTTTTGCAGCATGTGCCTTGTGATGTGATATGGCCAAAAGGATGTGATGAATGAGATATATGTGATGTATGAGATTGATCATGTTCTTGTAATAGGAATCACGACTTGCATGTCGATGAGTATGACAACCGGCAGGAGCCATAGGAGTTGTCTTTATTTTTTTTGTATGACCTGCGTGTCATTGAATAACGCCATGTAAATTACTTTACTTTATTGCTAAACACGTTAGCCATGTAAGTAGAAGTAATAGTTGGCGTGACAACTTCATGAAGACACGATGATGGAGATCATGGTGTCATGCCGGTGACGAAGATGATCATGGCACCCCGAAGATGGAGATCAAAGGAGCAAAATGATATTGGCCATATCATGTCACTATTTGATTGCATGTGATGTTTATCATGTTTTACATCTTATTTGCTTAGAACGACGGTAGTAAGTAAGATGATCCCTTATAATAATTTCAAGAAAGTGTTCCCCCTAACTGCGCACCGTTGCGAAGGTTCGTTGTTTCGAAGCACCACATGATGATAGGGTGTGATAGATTCTAACGTTCGCATACAACGGGTGTTGACGAGCCTAGCATGTACAGACATGGCCTCGGAACACACGCAATACACTTAGGTTGACTTGACGAGCCTAGCATGTACAGACATGGCCTCGGAACACGGAAGACCGAAAGGTCGAGCATGAGTCGTATAGAAGATACGATCAACATGAAGATGTTCACCGATCTTGACTAGTCCGTCTCACGTGATGATCGGACACGACCTAGTTAACTCGGATCATGTTTCACTTAGATGACTAGAGGGATGTCTATCTGTGTGGGAGTTCATTCAATAATTTGATTAGATGAACTTAATTATCATGAACTTAGTCTAAAATCTTTACAATATGTCTTGTAGATCAAATGGCCCACGTTGCCCTCAACTTCAACATGTTCCTAGAGAAAACCAAGCTGAAAGATGATGGCAGCAACTATACGGACTGGGTCCGGAACCTGAGGATCATCCTCATAGCTGCCAAGAAAGATTATGTCCTAGAAGCACCGCTAGGTGAAGCACCCATCCCAGAGAACCAAGACGTTATGAACGCTTGGCAATCACGTGCTGATGATTACTCCCTCGTTCAGTGTGGCATGCTTTACAGCTTAGAACCGGGGCTCCAAAAGCGTTTTGAGAAACACGGAGCATATGAGATGTTCGAAGAGCTGAAAATGGTTTTCCAAGCTCATGCCCGAGTCGAGAGATATGAAGTCTCCGACAAGTTCTTCAGTTGTAAAATGGAGGAAAATAGTTCTGTCAGTGAGCACATACTCAAAATGTCTGGGTTACACAACCGCTTGTCTCAGCTGGGAGTTAATCTCCCGGATGACGCAGTCATTGACAGAATCCTTCAGTCGCTTCCACCGAGCTACAAGAGCTTTGTGATGAACTTCAATATGCAGGGGATGGAAAAGACCATTCCTGAGGTATATTCAATGCTGAAATCAGCGGAGGTGGAGATCAAAAAGGAACATCAAGTGTTGATGGTGAATAAAACCACTAAGTTCAAGAAGGGCAAGGGTAAGAAGAACTTCAAGAAGGACGGCAAGGGAGTTTCTGCGCCCGGTAAGCCAGTTGCCGGGAAGAAGCCAAAGAATGGACCCAAGCCTGAGACTGAGTGCTTTTATTGCAAGGGAAGTGGTCACTGGAAGCGGAATTGCCCCAAATACTTAGCGGACAAGAAGGCCGGCAACACCAAAGGTATATGTGATATACATGTAATTGATGTGTACCTTACCAGTACTCGTAGTAGCTCCTGGGTATTTGATACCGGTGCGGTTGCTCATATTTGTAACTCAAAACAGGAGCTGCGGAATAAGCGGAGACTGGCGAAGGACGAGGTGACGATGCGCGTCGGGAATGGTTCCAAGGTTGATGTGATCGCCCTCGGCACGCTACCTCTACATTTACCTACGGGATTAGTTTTAAACCTCAATAATTGTTATTTAGTGCCAGCTTTGAGCATGAACATTGTATCAGGATCTCGTTTAATTCGAGATGGCTACTCATTTAAATCCGAGAATAATGGTTGTTCTATTTATATGAGAGATATGTTTTATGGTCATGCCCCGCTGGTCAATGGTTTATTCTTAATGAATCTCGAACGTGATGTTACACATATTCATAGTGTGAATGCCAAAAGATGTAAAGTTGATAACGATAGTCCCACATACTTGTGGCACTGCCGCCTTGGTCACATTGGTGTCAAACGCATGAAGAAGCTCCATGCAGATGGACTTTTGGAGTCTCTTGATTACGAATCATTTGACACGTGCGAACCATGCCTCATGGGTAAGATGACCAAGACTCCGTTCTCCGGAACAATGGAGCGAGCAACCAACTTATTGGAAATCATACATACTGATGTGTGCGGTCCAATGAGTGTTGAGGCTCGCGGTGGCTATCGTTATGTTCTCACTCTCACTGATGACTTAAGTAGATATGGGTATGTCTACCTAATGAAACACAAGTCTGAAACCTTTGAAAAGTTCAAGGAATTTCAGAGTGAGGTTGAGAATCAACGTGACAGGAAAATAAAGTTCTTACGATCAGATCGTGGGGGAGAATATTTAAGTCACGAATTTGGTACGCACTTAAGGAAATGTGGAATCGTTTCACAACTCACGCCGCCTGGAACACCTCAGCGTAACGGTGTGTCCGAACGTCGTAATCGCACTCTATTGGATATGGTGCGATCTATGATGTCTCTTACCGATCTACCGCTCTCATTTTGGGGCTATGCTTTAGAGACTGCCGCATTCACTTTAAATAGGGCTCCGTCGAAAGCCGTTGAGACGACACCGTATGAATTATGGTTTGGGAAGAAACCTAAGCTGTCGTTTCTAAAAGTTTGGGGATGCGATGCTTATGTCAAGAAACTTCAACCTGAAAAGCTCGAACCCAAGTCGGAGAAATGCGTCTTCATAGGATACCCCAAGGAAACTATTGGGTATACCTTCTACCTCAGATCCGAAGGCAAGATCTTTGTTGCCAAGAACGGGTCCTTTCTGGAGAAAGAGTTTCTCTCGAAGGAAGTAAGTGGGAGGAAAGTGGAACTTGATGAGGTGATAGTCACCCCTTCTGAACCGGAAAGTAACGCAGCGCGGGAAGATGTTCCTGTGGTGCCTACACCGACTGGGGAGGAAGTTAATGATGATGATCATGAAGCTTCGGATCAAGTTGCTGCTGAACTTCGTAGGTCCACAAGGACACGTTCCGCACCAGAGTGGTACGGCAACCCTGTCCTGGAAATCATGTTGTTAGACAACGGTGAACCTTCGAACTATGAAGAAGCGATGGCGGGCCCGGATTCTGACAAATGGCTAGAAGCCATGAAATCTGAGATAGGATCCATGTATGAAAACGAAGTATGGACTTTGACTGACTTGCCCGATGATCGGCGAGCCATAGAAAATAAATGGATCTTTAAGAAGAAGACAGACGCGGATGGTAATGTGACCATCTATAAGGCTCAACTTGTCGCTAAGGGTTATCGACAAGTTCAAGGGGTTGACTACGATGAGACTTTCTCACCCGTAGCGAAGCTGAAGTCCCTCCGAATCATGTTAGCAATTGCCGCATACTATGATTATGAGATATGGCAGATGGACGGCATTCCTTAACGGCTTTCTTAAGGAAGAATTGTATATGATGCAGTCGGAAGGTTTTGTCGATCCTAAGAATGCTAACAAGGTATGCAAGCTCCAGCGCTCCATCTATGGGCTGGTGCAAGCATCTCGGAGTTGGAACATTCGATTTGATGAGATGATCAAAGCGTTTGGGTTTACACAGACTTATGGAGAAGCCTGTGTTTACAAGAAAGTGAGTGGGAGCTCTGTAGCGTTTCTCTTATTATATGTGCATGACATACTATTGATGGGAAATGATATAGAATTCTTGGAAAGTATAAAGGCCTACTTGAATAAGTGTTTTTCAATGAAGGACCTTGGAGAAGCTGCTTATATATTAGGCATCAAGATCTATAGAGATAGATCAAGACGCCTCATTGGTCTTTCACAGAGTACGTACCTTGACAAGATATTGAAGAAGTTCAATATGGATTAGTCCAAGAAGGGGGTCTTGCCTGTATTGCAAGGTGTGCAAATGAGCACGGCTCAATGCCCGACCACGACAGAAGATAGAGAAAAGATGAATGTCATCCCCTATGCCTCGGCCATAGGGTCTATTATGTATGCCATGCTGTGTACCAGACCTGATGTAAACCTTGCCGTAAGTTTGGTAGGAAGGTACCAAAGTAATCCCGGCATGGAACACTGGAAAGCCGTCAAGAATATCCTGAAGTACCTGAAGAGGACTAAGGATATGTTTCTCGTTTATGGAGGTGACGAAGAGCTCGTCGTAAAGGGTTACGTCGATGCTAGCTTCGACACAGATCTGGATGACTCTAAGTCACAAACCGGATACGTGTATATTTTGAATGGAGGGGCAGTAAGCTGGTGCAGTTGCAAGCAAAGCGTCGTGGCGGGATCTACATGTGAAGCGGAGTACATGGCGGCCTCAGAGGCAGCACAAGAAGCAATCTGGATGAAGGAGTTCATTACCGACCTAGGGGTGATTCCCAATGCGTCGGGCCCGATGACTCTCTTCTGTGATAACACTGGAGCTATTGCCCTTGCCAAGGAGCCCAGGTTTCACAGGAAGACCAGGCATATCAAGCTTCGCTTCAACTCCATTCGTGAAAGTGTTCAAAATGGAGACATAGATATTTGTAAAGTACATACGGACCTGAATGTAGCAGATCCGTTGACTAAACCTCTCCCTAGAGCAAAACATGATCAACACCAGAACTCTATGGGTGTTCGATTCATCACAATGTAACTAGATTATTGACTCTAGTGCAAGTGGGAGACTGTTGGAAATATGCCCTAGAGGCAATAATAAAATGGTTATTATTATATTTCCTTGTTCATGATAATTGTCTATTGTTCATGCTATAATTGTGTTATCCGGAAATCGTAATACATGTGTGAATACATAGACCACAATGTGTCCCTAGTAAGCCTCTAGTTGACTAGATCGTTGATCAACAGATAGTCATGGTTTCCTGACTATGGACATTGGATGTCATTGATAACGGGATCACATCATTAGGAGAATGATGTGATGGACAAGATCCAATCCTAAGCATAGCACAAAGATCGTGTAGCTCGTTTGCTAGAGCTTTTCCAATGTCAAGTATCATTTCCTTAGACCATGAGATCGTGTAACTCCCGGATGCCGTAGGAGTGCTTTGGGTGTGCCAAACGTCACAACGTAACTGGGTGACTATAAAGGTACACTACAGGTATCTCTGAAAGTGTCTGTTGGGTTGACACGGATCGAGACTGGGATTTGTCACTCCGTATGACGGAGAGGTATCTCTGGGCCCACTCGGTAATGCATCATCATAATGAGCTCAATGTGACTAAGGAGTTAGTCACGGGATCATGCATTAGGGTACGAGTAAAGTGACTTGCCGGTAACGAGATTGAACGAGGTATTGGGATACCGACGATCGAATCTCGGGCAAGTAACGTACCGATTGACAAAGGGAATTGTATACGGGATTGATCGAATCCTCGAAATCGTGGTTCATCCGATGAGATCATCGTGGAACATGTGGGAGCCAACATGGGTATCCAGATCCCGCTATTGGTTATTGACCGGAGAGTCGTCTCGGTCATGTCTGCATGTCTCCCGAACCCGTAGGGTCTACACACTTAAGGTTCGGTGACGCTAGGGTTGTAGAGATATTAGTATGCGGAAACCCGAAAGTTGTTCGGAGTCCCGGATGAGATCCCGGACGTCACGAGGAGTTCCGGAATGGTCCGGAGGTGAAGAATTATATATAGGAAGTCCAGTTTCGGCCACCGGGAAAGTTTCGGGGGTTATCGGTATTGTACCGGGACCACCGGAAGGGTCCCGGGGGTCCACAGGGTGGGGCCACCTATCCCGGAGAGCCCCATGGGCTGAAGTGGGAGGGGAACCAGCCCCTGGTGGGCTGGTGCGCCCCCATGGGCCTCCCCCTGCGCCTAGGGTTGGAAACCCTGGGGGTGGGGGCGCCCCACCTGGCTTGGGGGGCAAGTTCCCCCCCTTGGCCGCCGCCCCCCCCATGTAGATGGGATCCCAGGGCTGGCGCCCCCCAGGGGGCCTATATATAGTGGGGGGAAGGGAGGGCAGCAGTACCCTAGCCCCTGGCGCCTCCCTCTCCCTCCCGTGACACATCTCCCTCCCGCTTGCGCTTGGCAAAGCCCTGCCGGGATCCCCGCTACTTCCACCACCACGCCGTCGTGCTGCTGGATCTCCATCAACCTCTCCTTCCCCCTTGCTGGATCAAGAAGGAGGAGACGTCACTGCTCCGTACGTGTGTTGAACGCGGAGGTGCTGTCCGTTCGGCGCTCGGTCATCGGTGATTTGGATCACGACGAGTACGACTCCATCAACCCCTGTTCACTTGAACGCTTCCGCTCGCGATCTACAAGGGTATGTAGATGCACTCCTTCCTTCTCATTGCTAGTAAACTCCATAGATGGATTTTGCTGATGCGTAGAAAATTTTAAAATTCTGCAACGATCACCAACAGAAGAGAGGTGTTCTATTTCTCAGTCCTGAAGATATGCAAGAGGCAAAGAAATCTATGAAAGAAAAAGGTATTAAAGCTGAAGACGTTAAGAATTTGCCTCCTGTTGAAGAAATAAATGGTCTAAATTTACCTCCTGTTGAAGAAACATATGATCTTAAGTCATCACCTATTGAAGAAACTCATGGTCTTGATAACCCGACACAGGTAGTAAAGGTAAATTCTCTCTATAGATTTGATGAAGGTGATATCCCTCGTTATAAGTCTGCTAGACAATGCTTAGATGAGTTTGACAATTTCATTGTTAAACAAGAAAACTTTAATGCTTATTTTGGTAGACAATTGAAATATAATTCCGATACGCTTGAATACTTGGGTGATTATATGTCTAGAGTTAAAGGTGAACTTAAACTCATTAGTAAACATGCTTCTATGGTTACCACTCAAGTAGAACAAGTACTTAAAGCTAAAAATGATTTTCTCAATGAATTGAATAGTAAGAATAATGATTATGCTGTTAGAGTGGCTACTAGAACTGGTAAAATGAATCAGGAACCTTTGTATCCTCAAGGGCATCCTAAGAGAATTGAGCAAGATTCTCAGAGAAATAATATAGATGCACCTAGTCCTTCTAAAAAGAAGAAAAAGAAAAATGATAGGACTTTGCATGCTTCTAGTGAACCTATTGTTGACACACCTGAGAATCCCAATGATATTTCTATTTCTGATGCTGAAACACAATCTGGTAACGAACATGAATCTAGTGATAATATTAATGAAGATGTCCATGATGATGCTCAACCTAGCAATGATAATGATGTAGAGATTGAACCTGCTGTTGATCTTGATAACCCACAATCAAAGAATCAACGTTATGATAAAAGAGACTTTGTTGCTAGGAAACACGGTAAAGAAAGAGAACCATGGGTTCAGAAACCCATGCCTTTTCCTCCCAAACCATCCAAGAAAAAGGATGATGAGGATTTTGAGCGCTTTGCTGAAATGATTAGACCTATCTTTTTGCGTATGCGTTTGACTGATATGCTCAAAATGAATCCTTATGCTAAGTATACGAAAGAAATTGTCACTAATAAAAGAAAGATACCGGAAGCTGAAATTTCCACCATACTTGGTAATTATACCTTTAAGGGTGGAATACGTAAGAAACTAGGAGATCCAGGAGTACCAACTATACCATGCTCCATTAAAAGAAACTATGTTAAAACTGCTTTATGTGATCTTGGAGCCGGTGTTAGTGTTATGCCTCTCTCTTTATATCGTAGACTTGACTTGAAGAAGTTGACACCCACTGAAATATCTTTGCAAATGGCTAATAAATCAACTGCTATACCTGTCGGTATTTGTGAGGACGTGCCTGTTGTAGTTGCAAATGTTACTATTTTAACAGACTTTGTTATTCTTGATATTCCCGAGGACGATAGTATGTCTATTATTCTTGGAAGACCTTTTTTGAACACTGCAGGGGCTGTTATTGATTGCAACAAAGGCAATGTCACTTTTCATGTTAATGGCAATGAGCATACGGTACACTTTTCGAGGAAACAACCTCAAGTTCATAGTATAAATTCCATTGGAAAAATTCCATCAATTATTTTTGGAGGTTTTGAATTTCCTCTACCTACTGTCAAGAAGAAATATGATATTCTTATTATTGGGGATGTGCATATCCCCGTTGAGGTAACATAGTGTTATTCGAAATTTCTCCGGTTCCATGTTATTCGGAATGAGTTTGTTAACAAGACTTGATCAACCTTGTTAGTGGATTCCTTTTGATGAGCATGAGATGGATGAAGTTAGAAAGCACAACCTTCTGTACCTTCTCTCTACTTTCTGTTATTTAGTTGAAATAAAGCAAAAATAGTATTTTCCTGCCAGTTTTCTGAATTATCCGTGCAATATAAAAATACCCCGAAAATAAAAGTTCTCCAAATGCCCTGAAATCGGAATATGATTTTTTTTTGGAATATTTGAGAATATCTGGCACTGAGAACACAGCAGGGGGAGCAAGCACCTGGCCACGAGGGTCCAGGGTGCGCTCCCCTGCCTCGTGGGCCCATGGTGGCTCCCCTCCACTTATTCCTGCACCCACACACTTCTTCTTCCTCCCAAAAAAATCACCATCCAGCTCAAGCACGAGTTCTAGCTCATTTTGCAGCGATTTTCGATCTCCTTGCTCAAAGCACCTCTCACAAAACTGCTTTAGGGGATTGTTCCTTGGTATGTGACTCCTCCATTGGTCCAATTAGTTTTTGTTCTAGTGCTTTATTCATTGTAAATTTGTGCTGCCTAGGTGACCATGTTCTTGAGCTTGCATGACAAATTTATATGATTCCAAGTAGTTCTAATGCATGATATAGTCTCTAGGCACTTGTAGGAGTAGTTGCTATCAATTTTGTTGAGCTTGGTTCACTTTTATTTGAAGTTACTAAAAATTTCAGAATTTTTCAGAAAATAATGAAGAGATTTTTGAGGGGCTCATCAAGCCGAAGCTCGAAGGAAAACAAAGTGAAGAAGCAGAGAGGCCCAAATATAATCTGCCTCGCACCGCGGAGGTTCTGCCGTGTGAATGGCCTTCCAATGATTTCTTGAGAGCAGCCGGGATTTATGATGATTTTGATGAATTGGCTGAGAATGCAGGCCTCACCGACTTCCTCCGCGACCAACGCGAACAGTATCTCTTACTCACCAATACTTTTGTGCAAAACTTCTACTATTATCCTAAGGAATCACCTCCTTCAGTAGAGTTTCATTTATATGATGTGGTTAAGAAGATGTCACTAGATGAATTTTGCAAGGTTTGCAAAATACCTTTCGAGGGCAGTTTAGAGGAACCACATCGTAAAGATGTGGACGGGTTTATTGACACTATTACTGTAGGGGAAACTAGGAAGGTTTTCGATGCAAGAATCACTAGCATACATTTTCCTGTTTTACGCTACTTTACAATATTTGCTAGTTGTTGCTTAATTGGTCGCGGAAACTGTGGAAACCTTAGTGGTCCTAATATTATTATTTTGTTCCATGGTTTATTCTGTGATAACTCTGTTAGTATGGGCGGTATTATTGCCAAACGGTTAAGTCTGAACCGTACAAAGGGCCCCATCTTTGGAGGTATTTACGCTTCACGCCTCGCTGCATTTTATAACATACCTATTAGGCACTCTGAGAAAGAAGAAAAATTGCTGCCCACTGCTTATTTAGATTATAAGGTAGCGCATGATTTTATTGTTAAGAATAGGGAAGGGGCGCTTAAATACAAATTGTTCTTTGATAAACATCACCCTGAGACTATTACCTTGCCTGCTCCTTCCTTGTTTGATTTATCTGCAGGCCCGTATCTCGTTCCGTTGGCGGCCATCCACGCCTACCGGAACCCTACATCAGCTGCAGAGCCAGAGCCGGAACCACAATTTGATCCTACACGATAGTCTAATTACCAGTGGGATCCGGAGATGATTGCCAACCAGTGGCAATCAGAGTCTTCCTCATCTCAGTACGACCCCAACTACAACTTTGGATATCCGCCAGGCCATCCATGGCAATAAACCAACTTAGGCCAAAAGCCTAAGCTTGGGGGAGTACGTATTTCCCACCGACATTACATTTATGTTCACACACTCATTGTTAGATGTCGGTGCTCATACTCTTTCACTGTAATATCCATGCTAGTTTACTTTCTTTTTCTTGCTTTCTTCTTGTGTGTTTAATAAACCTTAAGAAAACAAAAAAAATTAGTGTAGCTTTTAGTTAGTTTACTTTTCTTGCTGTAGTAGTATAATTAAAAAGAAAACCCAAAAATATTTCCCGTTCTTCTTTTGCTTGTTGGGAGCTTTCCCGTGTAAATAGTTTTATTTTCTTTTCTTTCCTTTGGGGGTCGATAGGAGAAGACCATGATTAAAATTGTTGAAGTGGCTCTTATATGCCTTATTGTTGATTTAACCAAGAGTCCATATTGCCTTGTCTTCTCCTGTTTATTGAATGCTCGCAGATTCCAGCTTAGTCCAATGCACGTGCACTTTTATTATTATTCACATCGTTCAGTCGTGCAAGTGAAAGGCAATAATGATGATATATGATGGACTGATTGAGATGAGAGAAGCTGGTATGAACCTGACCTCTCTTGTTTTTGTAAATATGATTAGTTCATCGTTCCTGATTCAACCTATTATGAATAAACATGTTTGCAATGACGATTAGAGATTATAGTTGCTTATGCCATGCTTAATTAGCTATGAGTTATAATGGTTTACCTTGCGTGCCAACATGCTATTAAAATGGTTGTGATGTGGTATGATGGGGTGGTATCCTCCTTTGAATGATTTAAGTGACTTGACTTGGCACATGTTCACACATGTAGTTGAAACAAATCAACATAGCCTTCACGATATTTATGTTCATGGTGGATTATATCCTACTCATGCTTGCACTCAATGTTTATTAATTTTAATGCATGTTCATGACTGTTGTCGCTCTCTAGTTGGTCACTTCCCAGTCTTTTTCTAGCCTTCACTTCTACTAAGCGGGAATACTGCTTGTGCATCCAATCCCTTAAACCCCAAAGTTATTCCATATGAGTCCACTATACCTTCCTATATGCGGTATCTAACTGCCGTTCCAAGTAAATTTGTATGTGCCAAACTCTAAACCTTCAAATGAAATTCTGTTTTGTATGCTCGAATAGCTCATGTATCAACTAGGGCTGTCCGTATCTTCCATGTTAGGCGGTTATTCTCAAGAGGAGTGGACTCCGCTCCTCACTCACGAGAAAATGGCTGGTCAACGGGATGCCCAATCCCATGCTTTATGCAAATCAAATCAAAATAATTGCAAACAAAACTCCCCCTGGGACTGTTGTTAGTTGGAGGCACTCGTTGTTTCGAGCAAGCCATGGATTGATGCTTGTTGGTAGAGGGGGAGTATAAACTTTACCATTCTATTTGGGAACCGCCTATAATGTGTGTAGCATGGAAGATATCGCCATCTCTTGGTTGTTATGTTGACAATGAAAGTATGCCGCTCAAAATATTATTTATCTCTGCTTTAAAATCGAGCTCTGGCACCTCTACAAATCCTTGCTTCCCTCTGCGAAGGGCCTATCTATTTACTTTTATATTGAGTCATCACCCTCTTATTAAAAGGCACCAGCTGGAGAGCACTGCTGTCATTTGCATCCATTACTATTAATTTATATTGGGTATGACTATGACTGGATCTCTTTTACCATGAATTACAATGTCTAGTCAGTCCTTGATCTTTAAAGGTGCTCTGCATTTATGTTTTGCGGTCTCAGAAAGGGCTAGCGAGATACCATCTTGTTATATCATATCATGATTGTTTTGAGAAAGTGTTGTCATCCGAGATTTATTATTATTGCTCGCTAGTTGATTATGCCATTGACATGAGTAAACATGAGACCTAAATGTTATTGTGAATGTGGTTAGTTATAATCTTTGCTGAAAACTTGAATGATGGCTTTACATATTTACAACAACAAGAGCAAACAGAGTTTGTAAAAGTTTTTCTTTATCACTTTCAGTTTATCAACTGAATTGCTTGAGGACAAGCAAATGTTTAAGCTTGGGGGAGTTGATACGTCTCTGTCGTATCTACTTTTCCAAACACTTTTGCCCTTGTTTTGGACTCTAACTTGCATGATTTGAATGGAATTAACCCGGACTGACGCTGTTTTCAGCAGAATTGCCATGGTGTTATTTATGTGCAGAAACAAAAGTTCTCGGAATGACCTGAAACTCCACGGAACTTATTTTTGGAAAATATCAAAAATACTGGAAGAAGAATCCACGTTAGGGGGCCTCCACCTGTCCACGAGGGTGGGGGGCGCGCCCCTGCCTCATGGGCCCCTTGTTGCTCCACCGACCTCAACTCCAACTCCATATATTCGTGTTTGGGGAGAAAAAACAAAAGAGAAAGATTCATCGCGTTTTACGATACGGAGCCGCCGCCAAACCCTAAAACCTCTCGGGAGGGCTGATCTGGAGTCCGTTCGGGGCTCCAGAGAGGGGAATCCATCACCGTCGTCATCATCAACCATCCTCCATCACCAATTTCATGATGCTCACCGCCGTGCATGAGTAATTCCATCGTAGGCTTGCTGGACAGTGATGGGTTGGATGAGATTTATCATGTAATCGAGTTAGTTTTGTTAGGGTTTGATCCCTAGTATCCACTATGTTCTGAGATTGATGTTGCTATGACTTTGCTATGCTTAATGCTTGTCACTAGGGCCGGAGGGCCATGATTTCAGATCTGAACCTATTATGTTTTCATGAATATATGTGAGTTCTTGATCCTATCTTGCAAGTCTATAGTCACCTACTATGTGTTATGATCCGGCAACCCCGAAGTGACAATAATCGGGACCACTCCCGGTGATGACCGTAGTTTGAGGAGTTCATGTATTCACTATGTGTTAATGCTTTGGTCCGGTACTCTATTAAAAGGAGGCCTTAATATCCCTTAGTTTCCGCTAGGACCCCGCTGCCACGGGAGGGTAGGACAAAAGATGTCATGCAAGTTCTTTTCCATAAGCACGTATGACTATATTCGGAATACATGCCTACATTACATTGATGAATTGGAGCTAGTTCTGTGTCACTCTATGTTATGACTGTTACATGATGAACCGCATCCGGCATAATTCTCCATCACCGATCCAATGCCTACGAGCTTTTCACATATTGTTCTCCGCTTATTTAATTTTCCGTTACTACTGTTACAATCACTACAAAACCCAAAAATATTACTTTTGTTTCCATTACCGTTACTTCCATATTACTTTGCTACTAAATACTTTGCTGCAGATACTAAGTTATCCAGGTGTGGTTAAATTGACAACTCAACTGCTAATACTTGAGAATATTCTTTGGCTCCCCTTGTGTCGAATCAATAAATTTGGGTTGAATAATCTACCCTTGAAAACTGTTGCGATCCCCTATACTTGTGGGTTATTAGAGGCCCAGCCCAAATTGCTGTTTTCTTGCCTATTTCAGTGTTTCGAAGAAAAGGAATATCAAACGGAATGAAACCTTCGGGAGAGTTATTTTTGGAACGGAAGCAATCTAGGAGACTTGGAGTAGACGTCAGGGAAGCTTCGAGGAAGCCACGAGGCAGGGAGGCGTGCCCTACGCCCCTGGGTGCGCTCCCACCCTCGTGGGCCCCTCGTGGCTCCCCTGACCGACTTCTTTCGCCTATATATGTCCATATACCCTAAAAACATCGGGGAGCACAATAGATCGGGATTTCCGCCACCGCAAGCCTCTGTAGCCACCAAAAACCTCTCGGGAGCCCGTTCCGGCACCCTGCCGGAGGGGGAATCCATCACCGGTGGCCATCTTCATCATCCCAGCGCTCTCCATGACGTGGAGGGAGTAGTTCACCCTCGGGGCTGAGGGTATGTACCAGTAGCTATGTGTTTGATCTCTCTCTCTCTCGTGTTCTTGATTTGGCACGATCTTGATGTAGGGGAACACAGCAGAAAACAAATTTTTTCCGACCTACGCACCAGCCCAGGACCACTATGGAGACTGCATACATGGTTTGATCTTTTTCGTTACCGACTCGTAGCGCAGCGGGAAGTAGAGTCGATGACGATCGGCGGTGCAGATCCCCGCAGCTAGGATTTACAACCTCCCAACCGCGAGGATGTATACCCTCATCTGCTCCTCAGACAGCCCTTCGGGAGGACCTTCGAAACTCGAACGGTCACTCGGACAGCCCTTCAGGAGGACCTTCGAAACTCGGATGGTCACACGGACAGCCCTTCGGGAGGCACTCACGAACTAAGACCGAAACTACGATATCTCTACAGAGTTGCACACATACGGTGTCATCTATCCGGCAGGGCTTCGCCGTCCGGAACTAGTTCCTGCCGGAACCCAGACAGCCTTTCGGCTCTACGAAACTATTTCGCTGGGAGGAAGAGAGAAGCCAGATCATGCATGGCACTTGTATGTGAGAAAGAGTGAGTGTGGAGGGCTGCCCCTCCACCTCTATTTATAGGAAATCCCAAGGGGTAGGGTAGTTTCACACAAAAACCCAAAATGCACATGAATGAAGTCCTTCCACAAGGACCTAGGAGTGAAACCAATGAACAAGAGGGTCCCCAAGGGGGATACCCCATGTGGCCGGCCACACCCCCATGAGGGGCCCAAAAAATGTCTCCTATCCATCCATGTCATCCCCAAGATCTTTTGGAGCAAAGCCCCAAAAGGTGGCTTTCCATAAAGTAACCATAAAGCTGATTTTCACTATTCATGACGACATTTTTCAGCGTCTGATCGAACTAAAAATATTTATGTGGGCTAAGAACATTTCCAGTACCCACTAAAATGATTTTAAACGCGTTCCGAAACAATTCCGGTTTTAGTGATTTTCATCTGCGAAACGCATCTGAAGTGGCTCCGGCAGCTCCGGAACATTTCCGGTTTTTATCTCAGAAAATTCCAAAAAGCTTCCAGAATGATTCTGGCATCCTCCAAGAATTATCAGGCATGTGCCGAAACCAATTTGACTTAATGGTGTATCCCGAAACAACTTTTCGGTATCATCAAAACTTATCCGATGACCTCTCTCTGCGGTACGATTCCGCTGTCCGAAACTTTTCGGTGTCCGAAATTTTTTCGGTGATTTTCTCTCAGACTCCTTGTCTAGTATTCAGCAGATAGATGACCCTTAAGCGTGTGACCCTATAGGTTCGGTGAAGTATAGACATGACCCGGAACCCCTTCCGATCAATGATCAACATCGGAGCCGTGGACACCCATATTGACCCCTATTCCCACACGAATGAATATTCGAGTGAACCTCCAGTTGCAGTGAGCTATTCCTGTGCTTCGCGATATCTTACAAAGACCCGAGGTGAGATTTAGTTGCATCCCCGTGGATCAACAACTTGTCCACTATGCTAGTTACCTCGTTACTGGTTTTGTTCTCTTTTCTCGTTTCCATGTTCCGGCATCCCTGTGATCAAATCACACTGTGTCTGGCCAGACGATGATGGATACCGTAACACCGAGAGGGCCCGAGAATATCTCTCCATTCTTCGGAGGAGCAAATCCCAATCTTGAGCTATCAAGTTACTTGACATACTTTTCCATGAACCCGTAAGCCGCCGTAATAGCCACCCATTTACGGATGACGTTTAACAAACCCCAAAGTTCATGAAGCAAGCATGAAGAAACTCGATACTCTCATGGTATAAGGAATCATGCAAACATTAACCATCTCAGTGTTATTTACCATTAACTTGTGATGAATGAATCTCATAGCATAACATCAATCCGGGTCGATTCAACACAAATGTTCTCTTAACATTGTGCCCTCAAGGTTGCTGACATAGACATGCCCATGATCAGGAAAACAGAACCATCATGCAATACTTGAGCTAGTCTTAGAGGCCAGACTAGGAATACATTTTACCGTTTATTATTCCACACGTGCATATGAGTCTTCCTCCGAGCCTCGTGGTTATTGCAGACTCGAGAACCATAGCAGTTATAGCATGGAACATAAACATAATTATGAACATGGAGATAAGTAATAGCATTTATTATTGCCTCTAGGGCATATCTCCTACAGACTCCCACTTGCACTAGAGTCAATAATCTAGTTAATGCTAATGCACTTTACACCTGTGGCATACTGGTGTAAAAAATGCTTCGCATGTGGTATAGCCTGATGTCCATCGGATCTGACAACTTCAGCTCCGTGTGTATCTCTGCATATCCTCGCATTTTCACGCTTTCACAAAATTCATATTTTGTGTGGACTTGGCGTTGTATGTATGTGAATCATAGGTCGAACCTGGATTCCTTAGACTAAGTTATGGAGCAACTACCTGCAGTAGTGTCCCACTGACAAAAGCCATCTTGGAAGCATACTAAGTTCATGAATGAACTATATGATTCAACATCTTCTTTGTCACTTCTAAAGCGTCAACATACTTAGTCATTTGTTATAGAATTCGCCACAGTATCCTGTTGGGAACAATTTCCAACTACCGTGCCACCATATTGTGTATCACACAAAACCCTTAACTTAAATCGAAAATCGCATGGAGAAAAGATGAAGACTGTATCGATGTAACATTTTACAACGAACTCTTCATGATCTCCGCTTGCGAGAAAACATATCATCAGTACTTACTCTAGTACTCAATGACATCTTTCACTGTTGTCCCACGATCAGTACTTTGATCACTTTAGTATCCATACTCGCAACACCTTGGGAGTATCGGACATATCTGGTTGTTTTTACATACCATGGAATACATGATTAATCCAAAACATGAAGGTGTGTGGAATCTCCATCATGTATTTTACTCATCAGTGTTTTGGGACACCGAGTCTTGTAAAAACTCTTTCCATGTGACTTAGTCAAGAATCACTCCTTGGCGTTTTAAATGCTAAATAGGTTTTAGCACCTTGTCAATATGTATTCATTGCTTAGCCATATTAGGTAAATCTATCTCCATAGATCATCATGCCTAATATTGAGGCTATTTAGCCTAAGCACTTCACCAAAAACAATTTCAAATGAAGTCCTAATACGTGTCAAGAAATTTATTTCCACTTAACAATGTGTCAAGCACACAAGGTATTCAGAAATATTATTATGCTCCCACTTACTTTCTTGAAACCACAAGCATCTTCGTTACCCATTGATGAAGTCAAATCCCTTTGACCATTCCATCAAAAACAAAGATTCCAACTCCATTTTGCTCTCTTCTGTCCATTGCTGGAACTCTGAAGCTAGCATACTTACTAGCATCCTTTGGGCCGACAAAATACTTTGGATTGTATCACATACAAGTCCTAGGGTGTTTTTCCATTTCATGGAAATTCTTTTGCCATCCATGTTTCATATCTCACGATTGAAATATGTATTAATTGCTAGTTCAACCCGAACCGACTTTAAGCATTGCTATGGCGAGACAATCTCATTGTAGTCAACTCCTTGAACTTGTTATTTCAACAAGTCGAGCTTAATGGATAAAACATTTTTATCCATATCAGTTTTTAGTTCCATAAAATTCGTTAGACTCTAAGTCTTCCGAAAGGTGTATCAAGGTTTTAATCTTGAATCACTTATATGGGAACTATCTCGGATTGTATTGGCATTTAGCCAATTCCGGAGTCAGGGCCCATCAACGCTTCCTTGTGTATCGTAGGTATACTGTTGTCCAACAAAAATATCTCGTCTGCGCACCTGAGAGGTTTGCACGAGCCTTGCCTACGTGGTTCAGCTGCAAGTTCGACCGAAGTCCATACATTTTATTGTAGAGACTTCCGTATCAGTCACAGTAGGAAACTCTGGAATTTCTTCCAAGGTCTCTTTCCTTTGACCTGATGACGAAGATACTGTTTATCTCATCGAGTTGCACTATTCTCCCACTCACCTTTTTGAAAGAACCATTCTCTTTAAAAGCACACGTTTCGCGGCAAAACTATTTGCCTCGGTATAGTGAGGGAGGAATACCCAACATTTTGGTTTAACCTACAAAGTAGCACTTGTCTGATTTGGAATAGGTTTGTAACCTTTTACACAAGCCCCATATTCCAAATGTTAAGAAAAGATATAACATGGTTGGGTGTACCATACCATGGCTTTATTTCAACAGACCCGATGGAGCTCTTTTCAGTGTAAAAGCCGCAGTCTCTAAAGCATCACTTTAAAAGGGACAATGGCAATTTTATTTATGTCATCTTTGACCTTACCATGTCATAAATGGTTAGATTACATCTCCATGGACTTTCCACTTGCAGTGGTGTTCCGGGAGGTGCAAGTTATGAAACCCCTTTCACAACTCATCAGACATTCGCTAAACATGTAACTCAAATATTCCTTTGTGCAATCAAATTGCAGAAACATAATTTTCTTGTTAAAATAACTTCTACTTCATTTTTGAAAACCTTTCGAATGATTTCAAAAGATCCAGACTTACGTCTCATCAAGTAAATATCCATATATCTACTTGAGTCATTTCTGAAGATAAATAAATCCACCACTTGCAACAACATTTATTGAACTACACACATCAAAATGTATGATCACCAATAAGTTTGTTGCTCGTTCCTTATGGCCTGTGAACGGTATTTCAGTCACTTCACTTTTCGGAGGAAAGTTGCAAGTGTCAGATGATTCAAAATCAAACGACTTCAAAATCCATCATAATGGAATTTTTCCATGCGGGTTTCTCCAATATGACCAAATGCAGTGCCACACATGTGTGGTATTCTCATAGTCTCGCGACATTTAGCGTCAGCGTTATGGATGTATCATATTACCATCAATATTCATAACATACATCCCATCTTGGATGGAAGCATGGCCCTTCATGTTATTCATAATACTTAACAACAATTGTTGGTTTTATGAACAACTCTTTTGCAACAAACATTGTGCAATGGGCTAGAGTGTATGAAACTCTAAAATGAATTATGAAAGTAAACCCAGAGGTATTGTATTATTATCAATATTCATAACATACATCTCATTCATAATGAAAGTATGGCCCTTGTGTTATTCATAACATCGAACATAAAAAGTTCTCTTATGAACAACCTTCTTGCAAGATACCTTATGCAATGGGCTAGAGTTTGTAAAAACTCTAAATGAATTATGAAAATAAATACAGACGGCAATACACCGATTAAAGGTATAGTAACATTTACTATGTTCCCTGTGTATACCTTAACCTCATTTCTGGCTAGTCTTTTTAGGCCATAGTAGCTCTTACATTGATTCGCAACAGAATGCAATCGAGCGGGTATCTTTGTGATTAACTCACAATACCCAAGAATTAGTGATTAACATGTTTAACCATAATTCCCAAGAACTATATATTTGACCAGCCTACTATACATCAAAAACTTGTATGACATTCATACATGAGCTGGATATTCCAGTCATCTTTCTTTCTGCCTTTATACTTCTAACAGTTTAACTTTTAGTATTTCTCCTACTCGCAAAAGAAGCACCCAACTTAAGAGTGGCGTTAGCCCCGGACTTCCTAGGCGTGTAAGTCATACTAACACCCTTTGGACACTTCCTTTCTCTTTAAGTTGTTGTTTTATTCACCTTTCATTATATGACAGGCGTTCTTCTGGACCCCTTTCCCAACAGTCAAATGCATAGTAAACACTTTTACTAATACTTGCAAACAAACATTGCTTTGTTTGTATCTGAAAATAATTTTCAGTTCCATGAATATCATGTAACTATCCCAACTTTCGAAGTTTGGGTTCCATGGAAGCAAACATATTCCACTTGACCGTAACAGAATTCTAGCTTTTGGATCGAAGGACGAGAGTCACATGATCCATAGCATTTGCGGGAGAATACGGAAAGCATGCGATAGGACAAAGTCCTTCTCGGCACTTTTGAGGACAATCCTCGTATTACGTTACCAATCGTAAAGTTTTAACCAGATATTTAACAGCTATTCAATTTTAACAGGGAAATTGGAATCGCGAGCCATTATTCTACAACTATTTTGCAAGAAACACTTAGACAGTGTTCATAATTAATTGCACTGAGAATTAAACATGTTAATTCAACAGTGCGCTCCCACTCAAATCAATATCTCTCATAATTGATTTAGAGTGATTCAAGATCCATATTTCTATTCGATGCCATTGACGGGTTCATCACTGATGACACGAATTTCAATCGGTAGGCCAACTTGCCGATCACATCTCTATGTGATTCTTGTTCATCTTTCGATGGGCGTGTTCCGAGCTCAGGACTCTCCTACCTGAACGTCAAAGACAACCAAGTGATCTTGCTGCGACGTCTGACCTCACTCGCCTCATTCCTCTCGATTCGTTCGTGCTCATGTGTACATGGCGCACCCCGAAAAGATACGAATTTCAGACGGTGCTACACTTGGGTAAACACTAACTACTTTGATATTTTAAGTGAGAGATCACCCTAATAAAAAGCGACTACCGCGCAATCAAGAAGGGTGCATCATAAGGGATAAACATCTCAGGCAATTCATAATAGCATGATATGGTATAGCCCTTTCTGACGGAGAAGTCTTTCATTTCTTCGTCTTCGGCATTCGCGCCGGTGTTCACCTTCACGAAGATTGCCACCACCTTGTCGATGCACCAGATAATATTGCTATCTCCATAGCGTATAAAATTAATGCATTACTTAAGGTTGACACACAGGTCATTAAAGTGCAATCATATGGCTCCAGCCATCATGCCGAATCATGACTCGCGGGTCATGTTAGTCAATTTACATCATATAGTCATTTCATACATAATCAAATTATTATGAGCACTGCTATACCACATCACATGCACATGCAAAACCCTCCTGCAAAACCAAGTTAGACGCCTCTAATCGGTTCATGCAAAAACTTGTATTTCGTGGCTTCTAAGGTTTCGAAACAAACCGAAGCTACCAACGTCCATCATCAAGTATGATAATTCAAGTCGCTAGATTAACTTCTCGGGGTGTATGAAACACGAGATAATTAAATCTCGAGCCCCATACTAAACTTCGTCATACGCATGACCCCCGTGCAGATCATATCTGCAATGCCCTTTCATCTGCGAATTTCATCTTTCTTTTGACTACGACAGAACCCAAAGAACTGATAGCACTTCCATGATCAATCAGGATCACGGATTGCCAGAACTTTGTAAAATTCCACCATGCTGTCTCGAGATTGAGCAAACGCAAATTCTAGGGAAGCAACAAGAACGTCGGGTAACATATTTCATCTGTCACCCGCATAAATAATTTTCAGCAATAGATCTCATCTACTACCTAATTATATTATGCAATACCCATACATCTCCATGTATTCTAGATCGAAACATGCATCTACGCATAGCACGGCTCATGATGCCACTGTAGGGGAACGCAGCAGAAAACAAAAAAATTCCGACCTACGCACCAGCCCAGGACCACTATGGAGACTGCATACATGGTTTGATCTTTTTCGTTACCGACTCGTAGCGCAGCGGGAAGTAGAGTCGATGACGATCGGCGGTGCAGATCCCCGTAGCTAGGATTTACAACCTCCCAACCGCGAGGATGTATACCCTCATCTGCTCCTCAGACAGCCCTTCGGGAGGACCTTCGAAACTCGAACGGTCACTCGGACAGCCCTTCGGGAGGACCTTCGAAACTCGGACGGTCACACGGACAGCCCTTCGGGAGGCACTCACGAACTAAGACTGAAACTATGATCTCTCTACAGAGTTGCACACATACGGTGTCATCTATCCGGCAGGGCTTCGCCGTCCGGAACTAGTTCCTGCCGGAACCCAGACAGCCTTTCGGCTCTACGAAACTATTTCGCTGGGAGGGAGAGAGAAGCCAGATCATGCATGGCACTTGTATGTGAGAAAGAGTGAGTGTGGAGGGCTGCCCCTCCACCTCTATTTATAGGAAATCCCAAGGGGTAGGGTAGTTTCACACAAAAACCCAAAATGCACATGAATGAAGTCCTTCCACAAGGACCTAGGAGTGAAACCAATGAACAAGAGGGTCCCCAAGGGGGATACCCCATGTGGCCGGCCACACCCCCATGAGGGGCCCAAAAAATGGCTCCTATCCATCCATGTCATCCCCAAGATCTTTTGGAGCAAAGCCCCAAAAGGTGGCTTTCCATAAAGTAACCATAAAGCTGATTTTCACTATTCATGACGACATTTTTCAGCGTCTGATCGAACTAAAAATATTTATGTGGGCTAAGAACATTTCCAGTACACACTAAAATGATTTTCAACGCGTTCTGAAACAATTCCGGTTTTAGTGATTTTCATCTGCGAAACGCATCTGAAGTGGCTCCGGCAGCTTCGGAACATTTCCGGTTTTTATCTCAGAAAATTCCAAAAAGCTTCCAGAATGATTCTGGCATCCTCCAAGAATTATCAGGCATGTTCCGAAACCAATTTGACTTAATGGTGTATCCCGAAACAACTTTTTGGTATCATCGAAACTTATCTGATGACCTCTCTCTGCGGTACGATTCCGCTGTCCGAAACTTTTCGGTGTCCGAAACTTTTTCGGTGATTTTCTCTCAGACTCCTTGTCTAGTATTCAGCAGATAGATGACCCTTAAGCATGTGACCCTATAGGTTCGGTGAAGTATAGACAAGGCTATTTTGCCGTCTGCCACGGCGGACGGCAAAGGCTCGAACGGCGGACGGCAAAAGGCTCCGGCAAAGTAGGCTACGGTAAACAGGTCCTTTGCCGTCTGCTTTTTATGGCGGACGGCAAAGAGTCCTTTGCCTAAAGCGGCGGACGGCAAAGAGGAGGGACGGCAAAAATACTGGACGTCCGCCAGCGTTAGTCCGTTAGGCGGCTAACGGCGGCCTTTGCCGTCCGCCAGTGGACGGCAAATTTGAGCGCCTCTTTGCCGTCCGCCAGTTGACGTCAGCAATGCGTCAGCGCCCGCTGTTTTTTGCCGTCTGCCACGGCGGACGGCAAAGGCAAAGTCTTTGCCATCAGCTTAGCTTTGCCGTCCGCCACGGTAGGCAAATTTGCCAAATGGCCCATCTCTCAGGAAGCACAGGTGGGCGCCACGTGCCCCCTTTGCCGTCTGCCACCGATGGCAAAGGTGTCTTTGCCGTCCGCGGCGGACAGCAAAGAGCCTGCACTGCCTCTTTCTATTCTGTTTTTTTATATCCAACAATTATCACAGGAAATATATCACAACAAATATATCACAGGAGCCAGCACATATATATCCAACATAATAAATATCCAGCACATATATATCCATCCATACATACATAGTAGGTTGCACATAGTTCCATCGATCCATACATATTACAATATGCAAAGTTTCATCATAGCAAGCGAGCAGAATACAAGAAGTGCATCAAAGGAAAAAACAAGCAATCCATCATAGAAAGCTGGCTTCCGTGAAGTGAACGAAACCTGCAAAATGACAAATAAGAAAGTTAGAAAAAGAAGACTAGAAGAAGAATTAGACTAGAAGAAAAAGAATAGAAGAAGAAGAAGACTAGAAGAAGAAGTATATGCCATTTATTAGCTAACCTAGGTGAAATGGATCGTTTATGAGCTATCTTAGGTGAAATGGATCGTTTATGAGCTAAGTTAGGTGAAATGGATCGTTTATGAGCTAACCTAGGTGAAATGGATCGTTTATGAGCTAACCTAGGTGAAATGGGTCGTTTATGAGCTAACCTAGGTGAAATAGGTCGTTTATGAGCTAACGTAGGTGAAATGGGTCGTTTATGAGCTAACCTAGGTGAAATGGGTCGTTTATGAGCTAACCTAGGTGAAATGGGTCGTTTATGAGTTAACCTAGGTGAAATGGGTCGTTTATGAGTTAACCTAGGTGAAATGGGTCGTTTATGAGCTAATTATGCAATTTTTGACATAAGTTAGCTAAGTACATATCGTTTTAGAGCTAACTTAGGTAAAATGGATGGTTTATGAGGTCAGTAAGCTTATTAAGTCATTTTGGAGGAAAAGAAGCTAACTCTAGGTCATTATGGTAAGCATATTGGAGGAAATAAAGCTAAGTCTAGGTCTTTATGCATTTGTTAAGCAAAACACTAGAGAAACTTACCGTGATCAGGGAGGTGTAGGAGCGGGGTGGCTAGTGCCGCTACCTGGAGAAGGATCGTGCGATGCGTTTCTGGAGTTAAGCTGCACCAAAGATCATTTCCAATGTCTCGTTAGCTTTATGACACTCAAATGTTAAGACTAGCAAGTAATGTCCATTCAAATTAAACTCACCGTGCTCCCAGGAGCAATCACTGGCATCGGCGGAGCGGGCTGACCGGACTTCTCGCACACAGACTGCACATTTGGTTTTCATAACAGAGTCATACTAGTTAGTAATGAGACTCAAATGTTAAGACTAGCAAGTAATCTGCAGAAGAAACTTACCACAAGGAGCTCGTACATGGCCCTTGCCTGCATGTCATTCCGTGCCCTCTCCTCCTCCATCATCTTTCTCGTCCTCTCCTCCATCTCCCGCTGCCTCTCCGCCGCCTCCGCCAGAAGTTATACCGAAGAACACTAACGGGGATTTTGGTCTGTGTCTTCTCACCCATACCGTTGTCTACCACAACATACCCGGAAGACTTGCAAATGGGACAATAGTTCAAGTCCGCATAGTCAAGCCTAAACAAGACACATCCTTTCTCACAGGCATGTATCTTATCATAGGGCATCTTCAGTGCACGGAGGATTTTGTCCGACTGGTACAGGTTTGCAGCCATTACATGGCCTTTGGGTAAAAAGCGTCCAAATACTGTCATCATTGCATCGTAGCATTCTCTTCCCAAGTTGAACTGAGCCTTCAGAGCCATTACTTGTGAGATGGCATCCAACTGACAAAGCTCAGTGTGCTCATGGAGCGGACGTTTTGAAGACTCCAACATTTCATTGAAGGCCTTTGCAGATTCCTCCATCTCCTCGTCCGAATCCCGAGCATCATCAAAGTCTTGCACCATGTTTTCCATCCCGGTACCATGCTCGTCGGTGCGACGACGATCCACCTCAGCTCGGTCACGTTGGGCAGACTCACCATGAAATATCCACACCGTATAATCGGGCGTAAAACCACTCTTCTGCAGGTGTTTGCCCATTTCAGCCTCTGTCCTCTTTTCCCAATTGCCGCACCGTAAACAGGGGCACCAGGTTTTCCTCTGGCCATTTGCAAATGCGGCTCGCACAAACCCCTTGGTTTTTGTGAACCATTCAGTGCTCCATTTGTTCTGACCAGTGTGACCGGTGTACATCCACGCACGATCACTCATCTTGACTTTCAGAGCTACTAGACACACAACAAATATATATATATATAATTCACCATGTATATATTCATCAGTTGATCTACTTTGTCAATTTTATTACGTCCATGCAACCTATACTCTAATAGGTAATGATAGGTCCTAATCCCACCCGAGTATGTTTAGATTGGGTTCATTTTCCCATGCTATGCTCCGGATCCTACGCAAAATTTCGGCAGCACCTCCCCGCTGTTCTCCTGATACACGTCTCTGCAATAAACAGAGAGGATGTGTACCCGGAGAACAACAGGGGAGGCACTGACGAAATATATGCGTCGGATCCGGAGCAAAGCATATGGGAAAACGAACCCAATCTAAACATAATCGGGCTGTCCATGGATAGCGTTGGACAATTCGAAAGAATCAAGGTTATAAATATGCAAATGCATGCATATTTATAACTATGACGCTTTCGAACGGGAGACACATATTGGTTACGCATACTGATGATTCAAGACACATATGTAGCTAGCTATCAAGTTTCATCGGAATAGATCAAATAATTAATGGGGGAGGAGGACATGTCATTTGTGCTCACCCACGGACGAAGGGGCAGAGCTCGTCTAACGCACGGCGAGGTCGTCAAACACCAAACCTCGCAGCGATGAAACAACTGCACATTTAAAACTACCCGATCAACACAATTATATATGATGTTTTTCATAACAAAATCGAAAGATATATGACCTAACTAATAATTCACAAATATATGACCCCGTCGGCTTTTGGAAGGCCAAAGAACACCTTTTCGGGAGGTGTCGGGGGTCGGGGTGTCGTGTCGGTCTCGGGGTGCCGTGTCGGGGTCGGGGTCTCGGGGTCGGGGTGTCGGGTCGGGGTGCCGGGTCGGGGTCGGGGTGCCGTGTCGGTGTCGGGGTCGGGGTGTCGGGTCAGGCTCGGGGTCGGGGTCGGGGTCGGGGTGTCGGGGTCGGGGTGCCGGGTCGGGGTCGGGGTCGGGGTGCCGTGTCGGTGTCGGGGTCGGGGTGTCGGGTCAGGCTCGGGGTCGGGGTCTCGGGGTCGGGGTGCCGGGTCGGGGTCGGGGTGCCGTGTCGGTGTCGGGGTCGGGGTGTCGGGTCAGGCTCGGGGTCGGGGTGCCGGGTCGGGGTCGGGGTGCCGTGTCGGTGTCGGGGTCGGGGTGTCGGGTCAGGCTCGGGGTCGGGGTCTCGGGGTGTCGGGTTGGGGTGCCGGGTCGGGGTCGGGGTGCCGTGTCGGTCTCGGGGTCGGGGTGTCGGGTCAGGCTCGGGGTCGGGGTCTCGGGGTCGGGGTGTCGGGTCGGGGTGTCGGGTCGGGGTCGGGGTGCCGTGTCGGTGTCGGGGTCGGGGTGTCGGGTCAGGCTCGGGGTCGGGGTCTCGGGGTCGGGGTGTCGGGTCGGGGTGTCGGGTCGGGGTGCCGTCTCGGGGTCGGGGTGCCGTCTCGGGGTCGGGGTCTCGGGGTCGGGGTGCCGGGTCGGGGTCGGGGTGTCGGGGTCGGGGTTGGGGTCGGGGTGTCGGGGTCGGGGTGTCGGGGTCGGGGTCTAGGGGTCGGGGTGTCGTGTCGGGGTGCCGGGTCGGGGTCGGGGTGCCGTGTCGGGTCGGTTTTTTTTCCTCTTTTTGCTTTTTCTTCTTCTTCCTATTCTTCCTCTTCTTTTTTCTTCTCCTCCTCCTCTTCTTCTTCTTCCTTTCCTTTTTCCTCTTCTTCTTCTCCTCCTCTCCTCTTTCTTCTTCTTCTTCTTCCTCTTCTTCTTTTTTCTTCTCCTCCTCCTCCTCTTCTTCTTCGTTTCCTTTTTCCTCTTCTTCTTCTCCTCCTCTCCTCTTTTTTCTTCTTCTTCTTCTTCCTCTTCTTCTTTTTTCTTCTCCTCCTCCTCTTCTTCTTCTTCCTTTCCTTTTTCCTCTTCTTCTTCTCCTCCTCTCCTCTTTTTTCTTCTTCTTCTTCTTTCCTCAAACTAAACTAAACCTAAAACTAACACTACAACTAAAACTAAATCTAAACTAAAACTAAAACTAAAAAAGGAAAAAAAACAGAAAAAAACAGAAAAAAGGGGGGCACACCTAGGGGGTGGAGGAGGCCGGTGAAGGAGGGGGGCGGGGCGGCGGGGGGCCGGGCCCTGGCGGTGGGGCGCGGGGCGGGGGGGGGGGGGGGGCGACGGGCGGTGGGGGCGACGGGGCCCCGGGGCGGCGGGGGCGACGGGGCGGCGGGGGGCCGGGCCCGGGCGGTGGGGCGCGGGGCGGCGGGGGGCCGGGGCGGGGGGCGACGGGGCAGTGGGGGCGACGGGGCCCCGGGGCGGCGGCGAGCCGGGGCGGCGGGGGCGACGGGGCGGCGGCGGCGCGCGGCGGGCGGCGGCGGCGGGGTGGGAGGAGAGAAACGGCGAGGGAGAGACGAAGTGAGTAACGGGCGGGGGGTACGGGCCGTTAGGTAGTGAGCTCTTTGCCGTCCGCCCATCTTTGCCGTCTGCTAGAGGACGGCAAAGAGGTGGCCCGTTAAGTTTTTCCCAAACGGGCGGGGGGTGGGGGCCACCTCACTCTTTGGCGTCCGCCAGCGGACGGCAAAGAGCTGGCAGATGGCAAAGAGCTTCTTTGCCGTCTGCCCTTTCTTTGTCGTCTGCTTTTGGGTAGCTGATGGCAAAGAGCTTCTTTGCCGTCAGCTAGCAGACGGCAAAGAGCTGGCAGATGGCAAATTAGCTGATTCCAGTAGTGGGAACCCCTTCCGATCAATGATCAACATCGGAGCCGTGGACACCCATATTGACCCCTATACCCACACGAATGAATATTCGAGTGAACCTCCAGTTGCAGTGAGCTATTCCTGTGCTTCGCGATATCTTACAAAGACCCGAGGTGAGATTTACTTGCATCCCCGTGGATCAACAACTTTTCCACTATGCTAGTTACCTCGTTATTGTGTTTTGTTCTCTTTTCTCGTTTCCATGTTCCAGCATCCCTGTGATCAAATCACACTGTGTCTGGCCAGACGATGATGGATACCATAACACCGAGAGGGCCCGAGAATATCTCTCCATTCGTTGGAGGAGCAAATCCCAATCTTGAGCTATCAAGTTACTTGACATACTTTTCCATGAACCCGTAAGCCGCCGTAATAGCCACCCATTTACGGATGACGTTTAACAAACCCCAAAGTTCGTGAAGCAAGCATGAAGAAACTCGATACTTTCATGGTCTACGGAATCATGCAAATGTTAACCATCTCTTTG
Source organism: Triticum aestivum (assembly GCF_018294505.1). NCBI lineage: Eukaryota > Viridiplantae > Streptophyta > Magnoliopsida > Poales > Poaceae > Triticum > Triticum aestivum. Next base: position 474,294,669 of record NC_057811.1, read on the forward strand.
TTATTTACCATTAACTTGTGATGAATGAATCTCATAGCATAACATCAATCCGGGTCGATTCAACACAAATGTTCTCTTAACATTGTGCCCTCAAGGTTGCTGACATAGACATGCCCATGATCAGGAAAACAGAACCATCATGCAATACTTGAGCTAGTCTTAGAGGCCAGACTAGGAATACATTTTACCATTTATTATTCCACACGTGCATATGAGTCTTCCTCCAAGCCTCGTGGTTATTGCAGACTCGAGAACCATAGCAGTTATAGCATGGAACATAAACATAATTATGAACATGGAGATAAGTAATAGCATTTATTATTGCCTCTAGGGCATATCTCCTACACTTGATGTATCGCGAGCTTTGCTATTATAGTTGGATCTTATGATGTTTCTCCCCCTCTACTCTCTTGTAATGGATTGAGTTTTCCCTTTGAAGTTATCTTATCAGATTGAGTCTTTAAGGGTTTGAGAACACTTGATGTATGTCTTGCATGTGCTTATCTGTGGTGACAATGGGATATCACATGATCTACTTGATGTATGTTTTGGTGATCAACTTGCGGGTTCAGTGACCTTGTGAACTTATGCATAGGGGTTGGCACACGTTTTCGTCTTGACTCTCCGGTAGAAACTTTGGGGCACTCTTTGAAGTTCTTTGTGTTGGTTGAATAGATGAATCTGAGATTGTGTGATGCATATCGTATAATCATACCCACGGATACTTGAGGTGACATTGGAGTATCTAGGTGACATTAGGGTTTTGGTTGATTTGTGTCTTAAGGTGTTATTCTAGTACGAACTCTATGATAGATCGAACGGAAAGAATAGCTTCATGTTATTTTACTACGGACTCTTGAATAGATCGATCAGAAAGGATAACTTTGAGGTGGTTTCGTACCCTACAATAATCTCTTCATTTGTTCTCCGCTATTAGTGACTTTGGAGTGACTCTTTGTTGCATGTTGAGGGATAGTTATATGATCCAGTTATGTTATTATTGTTGAGAGAACTTGCACTAGTGAAAGTATGAACCCTAGGCCTTGTTTCAACGCATTGCAATACCGTTTGTGCTCACTTTTATCAATAGTTACCTTGCTGTTTTTATATTTTCAGATTACAAAAACCTATATCTACCATCCATATTGCACTTGTATCACCATCTCTTTGCCGAACTAGTGAACCTGTACAATTTACCATTGTATTGGATGTGTTCGGGACACAAGAGACTCTTTGTTATTTGGTTGCAGGGTTGTTTGAGAGAGACCATCTTCATCTTACGCCTCCCACGGATTGATAAACCTTAGGTCATCCACTTGAGGGAAATTTGCTACTGTCCTACAAACCTCTGCACTTGCAGGCCCAACAACGTCTACAAGAAGAAGGTTGTGTAGTAGACATCAAGCTCTTTTCTGGCACCGTTGCCGGGGAGGTGAGTGCTTGAAGGTATATCTTTAGATCTTGCAATCGAATATTTTAGTTTCTTGTTTTATCACTAGTTTAGTTTATAAAAGAAAACTACAAAAAAAATGGAATTGAGTTTGCCTCATGCGCTTCATCTTTTTAATATCTTTCGTGAGAATGATGGAAAGGAAAATTGTGCTCAAGTGCTAGAAGAAGAAGTCTATAAAATGTTTGGCACTAAATCTTTGAATGATGAGCCTGATTGCAATGTTGTTAGTATGAACTCCTTGAATATCCATAGTACTAATGATGATTGCACTAGTGGGAGCACGTATCACTTAGATGACTTGAGGGATGTTTATTTAAGTTGGAGTTCATTAGTAATTTGATTAACTGAACTTAATTTATCATGAACTTAGTCATGCTAGTATTTGCATATCTATGTTGTAGATAAATAGCTCGCGATATAGCTCCTATATTTTTTGGTATGTTCCTAGAGAAAAATAATTTGAAAGATAATAGTAGCAATGATGCAGACTGGGTCCGTGATCTAAGGATTATTCTCATTGCTGCATAGAAGAATTATGTCCTTGATGCACCGCTAGGTGACAAACCTATGCAGGAGCAGATGCTAACGTTATAAATGTTTGGCAAGCTTGGTATGATAACTACTTAAGAGTTTAGTGCGCCATGCTTTACGGCTTAGAACCGGGACTTCAAAACCGTTTTGAACGCCACGGAGCTTATGAGATGTCCCAAAAGCTGAAATTGGTATTTCAGACTCATGCCTGTGTCGAGAGGTATGAGACCTCTGACAAATACTTTGCCTACAAGATGGAGGAGAATAGCTCAGCCAGTGAGCATGTGCTCAGAATGTCTGGGTACTACAATCGCTTGAATCAAGTGGGAGTTAATCTTCCATATAAGATAGTGATTGACAGACTTCTCTAGTCACTATCACCAAGTTACTAGAACTTTGTGATGAACTATAATATGCAAGGGATGACGAAAAAGATTCCCAAGCTCTTCGTGATGTTGAAATCGGCGAAGGTAGAAATCAAGAATAAAGAACATCAAGTGTTGATTATTAACAAGACCACTAGTTTCAAGAAAAAGGGCAAGGGAAAGAAAGGGAACTTCAAGAAGAATGGCAAGCAAGTTGTCACTCTCGAGAAGAAGCCCAAAGCTGAACCCAAGCCTGAAACTGAGTGCTTCTACTACAAAGGAAATGGTCACTGGAAGCGGAACTACCCCAAATACTTGGTGGATAAGAAGGATGGCAAAGTGAACAAAGGTATATTTGATATACTCCCTCCGTTCCAAAATAGATGACCCAACTTTGTACTAACTTTGTTTGACCCAACTTAGTACAAAGTTAGTACAAAGTTGGGTCATCTATTTTGGAACGGAGGGAGTACATGTTATTGATGTGTACTTTACTAGTGTTCATAGTAGCCCCTGGGTATTTGATACCGGTTCAGTTGCTAAGATTAGTAACTTGAAACAGGAGTTACAAAATGATTAGGGACTAGTTGAGGGCGAAGTGACGATGTGTGTTGGAAGTGATTCCAAGGTTAATAAGATCACCATCGCATACCCCCTCTACCTTCGGGATTAGTGTTGAACCTAAATAAATGTTATTTGGTGTTCGCGTTGAGCATGAATATGATTGGGTCATGTTTATTGCAATACGGTTATTCATTTAAATCAGAGAATAGTTGTTGTTCTGTTTACGTGAATAAAACCTTCTATGGTCATACACCCAATGTAAATGGTTTATTGAATCACGATCGTAGTAATACACATATTCATAATATTGATGCCAAAAGATGCAAAGTTGATAATGACAGTGCAACATACTTGTGGCACTGCCATTTAGGTCATATTGGTGTAAAGCGCATGAAGAAACTCCATGTAGATGGACTTTTGGAGTCACTTGATTATGAATCATTTGATACTTGTGAACCATGCCTCATGGGCAAGATGACTAAAACTCCGTTCTCCGGAACAATGGAGCGAGCCAATGACTTATTGGAGATAATACATACCGATGTATGCGATCCAATGAGTGTTGAGGCACGCGACGGGTATCGTTATTTTCTGACCTTCACAGATGATTTGAGCAGATATGGGTATATCTACTTAATGAAACACAAGTCTGAAAAATTTGAAAAGTTCAAAGAATTTCAGTGTGAAGTGAAGAATCATCGTAATGAGTTAATAAAGTTTCTACGATCTGATCGCGGAGGTGAATATTTGAATTACGAGTTTGACCTTCATTTAAAACAATGTGGAATAGTTTCACATCTCACGCCACCTGGAACACCACAGCATAATGGTGTGTCTGAACGTCGTAACCGTACTTTATTAGATATGGTGCGATCTATGATGTCTCTTACCGATTTACGACTATCGTTTTGGGGTTATACATTAGAGACAGCCACATTCACGTTAAATAGGGCGCCATCTAAATTCGTTGAGATGACACCGTATGAACTGTGGTTTGGCAAGAAATCTAAGCTGTCGTTTCTTAAAGTTTGGGGTTGCGACGCTTATGTCAAAAGGCTTCAGCCTAATAAGCTCGAACCCAAATCGGAGAAGTGCATCTTCATAGGATACCCTAAGGAAACAATTGGGTACACCTTCTACCACAGATCCGAAGGCAAGGTTTTTGTTGCCAAGAATGGATCCTTTCTAGAGAAGGAGTTTCTCTCGAAAGAAGTGAGTGGGAGGAAAGTAGAACTTGATGAGGTAAATGTACCTTCTCTCAATTTGGAAAGCAGCACATCAGAGAAATCCGTTCCCGTGATGCCTACACCAACAAGAGAGGAAGCTAATGATGATGATCATGAAACTTCGGATCAAGTTACTACTGGACCTCGTAGGTCGAACATAGCACGTACCGCACCAGAGTGCTAAGGTAATCCTGTCCTGAAAGTCATGTTAATAGACCATGACGAACCTATGAACTATGAAGAAGCAACGATGAGCCCAGATTCTGACAGATGGCTTGATGGCCCGATGATCGGCAAGCCATAGAGAATAAATCGATCTTCAAGAAGAAGACTGACGCTGATGGTAATGTTACTGTCTACAAAGCTTGACTTGTCGCAAAAGGTTTTCAACAAAGTTCAAGGGGTTGACTACGATGAGGCTTTATCACCCATAGCGATGCTTAAGTCCGTCCAAATCATGTTAGCAATTGCCGCATTTTATGATTTTGAAATCTAGCAAATGGACGTCAAAACTGCATTCCTTAATGGATATCTTGAAGAAGAGTTGTATATGATGCAACCAGAAGGTTTTGTCGATCCTAAAGGTGCTGACAAAGTGTGCAAGCTCCAGCGATCCATCTATGGACTGGTGCAAGCATCTCGGAGTTGGAATATACGCTTTGATAAGGTGATCAAAGCATATGGTTTATACAAACTTGAAGTGAAGCATGTATTTACAAGAAAGTGAGTAGGAGCTCTGTAGCATTTCTAATATTATATGTGGATGACATATTGTTGATTGGAAATGATAAAGAATTTTTGAATAGCATAAAAGGATACATGAATAAGAATTTTTTGAATGAAAAGTCCTTAGTGAAGCTACTTATGTATTGGGCATCAAGATCTATAGGATAGATCGAGACACTTAATAGGACTTTCACAAAGAACATACCTTGGAATTTTTTTGAAGAAGTTCAAAATAGATCAGTCAAAGAAAAGGTTCTTGTCTGTATTGCAAGGTATGAAGTTGAGTAAGACTCAGAACCTGACCACGGCAGAAGATAGAGAGAGAATGGAAGTCATTCCCTATGCCTCAGCCATAGGTTATATAAAGTATGTCATGCTGTGTACCAGACCTATTGTGTACCTTGCCATGAATTTGACAAGGGGGTATAATAGTGATCGAGGAGTAGATCACCGGACATCGGTCAAAATTATCCTTAGGTACCAAAAGAGGACTAAGGAAATGTTTCTCGGTTATGGAGATGACAAAGAGTTCGTCGTAAAGGGTTACGTCGATGCAAGCTTTGACACTGATCCGGATGACTCCGAGTCTCAATCTAGATACATGTTGAAAGTGGGAGCAATTAGCTAGAGTAGCTCCGTGCAGAGCATTGTAGACATAGAAATTTGCAAAATACATACGGATCTGAATGTGGCAGACCCGTTGACTAAACCTCTCACAAGCAAAACATGATCACACCTTAGTACTATTTGGGTGTTAATCACATGGCGATGTGAACTAGATTATTGACTGTAGTAAACCCTTTGGGTCTTGGTCACATGGCGATGTGAACTATGGGTGTTAATCACATGGCAATGCAAACTATTGGTGTTAATCACATAGCGATGTGAACTAGATTATTGACTCTAGTGCAAGTGGGAGACTGAAGGAAATATGACCTAGAGGCAATAATAAAGTTGTTATTTTATATTTCCTTATCCATGATAAAGGTTTATTATTCATTCTAGGATTTTATTGATCGGAAACCTTAATACATGTGTGAATACATAAACAAACATTGTGTCCCTAGTGAGCCTCTACTAGACTAGCTCGTTGATCAAAGATGGTTAAAGTTTCCTAACCATTGACATGAGTTGTCATTTGATAACGGGATCACATCATTAGGAGAATGATGTGATGGACAAGACCCATCCGTTAACTTAGCATAATGATCGTTTAGTTTTATTGCTATTGCTTTCTTCATGTCAAATACATATTCCTTCGACTATGAGATTATGCAACTCCCGGATACCGGAGGAATGCCTTGTGTGCTATCAAATGTCACAACGTAACTGGGTGATTATAAATATGCTCTACAGGTATCTCCGAAGGTGTTTGTTGAGTTGGCATAGATCGAGATTAGGATTTGTCGCTCCGAGTAACGGAGAGGTATCTCTGGGCCCTCTCGGTAATACATATCATAAGCTTGCAAGCAAACGACTAAGGAGTTGGTCACGAGGTGATGTATTATAGAACGAGTAAAGAGACTTGCCGGTAACAAGATTGAACAAGGTATGAACATACTGACGATCGAATTTCGGGCAAGTAACATACCGATAGACAAAGGGAATTACGTACGTTGTCATAACGGTTCGACCGATAAAGATCTCCGTAGAATACGTAGGAGCCAATATGGGCATCCAGGTTCCGCTATTGGTTATTGACCGGAGAGGTGTCTCGGTCATGTCTACATAGTTCTCGAACTCGTAGGATCCGCACGCTTAACGTTCGTTGACGATATAGTGTTATATGATTTGGTGACCGAATGTTGTTCGGAGTCCCGGATGAGATCACGGACATGACGAGGAGTCTCGAAATGGTCGAGAGGTAAAGATCGACATATAGGACGATGGTATTTAGACACCGGAAGTGTTTCGAGACGTACCGGGTAGGAATCGGGTCACTGGAAGGGGTTCCGGGCACCCCCCGACAAGTTATGGGCTTAATGGGCCAAAGGGAGGGTCAGACCAACCCACTAGGGGGCTGGTGCGCCCCTCCACTTGTTTGGACAGCCCTAGGGAAGGAAAAGGGGGAGGGCTAGCCCCTCCCACCTTTCCCTCTCATGGGAGAAAGGAAAGGGAGGGGCGCCACCCTCCCCTACCTTTGCCCGCACTCCAAATAAGGAAAGAAGGGGGCACGGCTTGGGAAGGACCCCAAGTAGGATTCCTCCTACTTGGGTACCTCCGTTGGCTGCTCCTCCCTCCCTCCCACCTATATATATGTGGGAGGGGGCGCCCTAGCACACACCAGACAATTGCCTAGCCGTGTGCGGCGCCCCCCTCCATCGTTTACACCCTCGGTCATATTTTCGTAGTGCTTAGGCGAAGCCCTGCGGAGATCACTTCACCATCACCATCACCATGCCATCATGCTGATGGAACTCATCTACTACCTTGACGTCTTGCTGGATCATGAAGGCGAGGGACATCACCAAGCTGAACGTGTGCAGAACACGGAGGTGCCGTGTGTTTGGTACTTGATCGATTGAAGCGCGAAGAAATTCGACTACATCAACCGTGTTGTGAAACGCTTCCGCTTACGGTTTATGAGGGTACGTAGATACACTCTCCCCCTCGTTGCTATGCATCTCCATGGATAGATCATTGCATGTGCGTAGAATTTTTCTTGTTTTCATGCAACGATTCCCAACAAATTGTCCCCGTGGTTGGAGCCAAAGTGGATCCGTTTTACCTCTTGCTGCAATGATCCGGGATGAAGGGAGATAGGGCCTGTCACGCCACCCACCTCCGCAACCAGTCGGTTCGCCAACAGTAGTAACCTTTCGTCCAAAATTGGCATATGTTGGACGGTCGACTTCACCCAACATCAAGAAGACTACTAACATAAACATGTAAAGAGGATATCATATCGTGCAAACAATCGGTACTAGCACAAACTAGAGTTCATATTACTCCCCCAAGAACTAATTATATTACTCAAACATGGTGATGGAGTACATAGAGTTTAGGGGCAAGATACAAGCTGTTGACACCAGATTTTGGCATGGTCAAAAACACAATTAAGATGGCTTAAAATGAAAAAGTGCTCAAAGCGAGAAACTTCTGTATCATCAAAAGGAGAAACTTTGATATTTGGGTCATAGCCATCCGATCTCATCTCTAAGGCCAAAGTTGTGTTTGAAGTACTCAGATTTTGTATTCAGAACACTATTTGGCTGATTACGCCCCCAAGAAGGCTTCGTATGAAAAAAATGATCTACAAGGATTATCTTCGTCTCGTTGAAACGATCGATTTGGATATATAAATCGTTACAATCCGAGTTCGTATGCAAAAGTTAAAGTCATCGGAATGCAGCTCTGTCACGAGGCAAAAAATGGCGCGCCCCACCAGACACCATGTGTGATGGGTAGCGCGAATAATAGCCTGTTTTACGCGAGCAATTTGACCCTCAAGATGACCTCTGATCAAAGAACATTCAACATGAAAGTTGTTCGCCTCGTCGAAGCAGTCAAGATTGCTTTTGGACTCGTTTCCATCCGAGATTGTTTACCACCACAAAAAAGACCTGCAAGGTGCAGCCAGTTAAACCGAACAGTTTTGGAAAGTTCAGACAAAACCAATCTGAATTTGACTAGGGTTATGGACGTGAATCCAAGCCTTTTCCTTGCACGGAAGTCCAGCTGCCTCTTATATACCTAAGGGGTGACTGCCGATTGAACAACACACAATCGATCAAATCATCTACCACTTTTTATCTTTTATCTTTTCTCCTTAACCCTAATTCTTCTTCTTCCTTGTTCTTCGTCTGTTCTTCTTGTTGCAGGGCAGTGAACCTCGTGGCCCTAGGGGCGATCAGGTCGACCTAGGGCAGCCTATAGCCGTCGTGCGCCCTGACGGGGTCCCTCCCGGGCGTGTGGGGTTTCGGGTCATCAAAAGCGCCTGCCGGATTGCTTGCGTACCGCGCTTCCGGACGGGTCTCCTTCGACGTGAGCTGCGGTGCATCATCCTCGGCGTTGGAGGTACACGGTGACGTGTTCGTGTGCGAACACACTTTTTGGCGACTCCGCTGGGGACGAACCTTTGAACGGTCTCCAGCCCGTTCTTGCTACGAAGAGATCGTCATCTAGGGTTTGCAATCTACAAAGGTAATGAATACCCAATTCCCTACTGTAGATGTAAATAATTCATATGGTGTTACTAGATCGTCCAGCCCTAGTTTGTTCAATCATGCATCTAATTATGTGCATAGGCCGATTCAAAGTAATTTACATGCTTCAACTTCTTATGATACTAGTAACATGCACCTTATGTATCCCAACTCTCATGCATCGGCAACCCCACAAATCATTATGCCGATGAACAACATGGTGAGTTTGGTTAATAAATTTGAAACACCTCATGTTAGAATTTCCAATGCCATGCAAGAAAGTGTTTCACCCTTTTATTCATCGGCAAGTAATGTGCAATATACTAATCCAACCATGCCGATGAACGAGAGAATTGGCCATGCTACTACTAGCTATTCGGCCAGTTATTCTCAATCGTAATTTTTCAGCACCATACACAACTGTAGATGCTCATAATTCGGATTTCGACCTTCCTGGTCATAGCCGAATAAATGTAAATTTTACAGGAGCGGTTGTGCCCAATATTGTAGGAGATGAGGTAGTAGTGGCTGCATTGAAGAGTTTAGCCCAAAATAAGAGGATTAGTGCTCTTTGCCTTGAACAACATGAAAAGGGGCTATTTCCTGATTATGCCGCAATAAAAGCTAGAGTTTTGCAAGAAGATGAATCTTTGCCAATTGATAAAATTGACGAGCACAATTATGGTGTCACAACAAGGCATATGCCTTCACCGAGTACTACATCATATTATACACCCCCTACACTATTGCAAAATTTCGGCAACACCCGTGTGTCATTGCCGAAAGAATCTAAAAACATTGGGGGGAAATCATATCCGGAGTGGGATGAAATTGAGAAAAAGCTTAAAGCCAACTTTGCTGCTCGCCACCAGAAACAAATAGAAAAAGAATTGGCTGAGATAAAAGAAGCATTGCCAATTGGTAGTATCAATGAAAAGAAAGATGATTCGGAACTTGAAAGTGCTTCGGTTGAAAAAGCCGAATCAAGTAGTATATATTCCGAATCCATCAAATCCAAAGAGGTAAGAATTATTGAGAAAGGGCATGGAAAGCATAGAAAAACAACCATGCTTGATTTTTCTGAAGTTAATGGAACCTACTTCCTGCCCTATGAGTTTCGTGCCGTAGAAATTGACAAGCCTCAAGGACAAGAGCAAGTAGCCAAACAAAGTTCGGCTGATAAGGATCTTCAAGGTAATGATGCACGGAATAAAGAAAAAGATGATGAAAAGGCGTTGGAGAGTCATCCAAAGACGAAGCTAGATATTGTTCAAGTCACGCCACCATCATGCTCTCCCAACGTATTTGAAGAGGTATGCATAGCGAGTAATTTACCTATTTTCAGATTTGGTCGCAACTTCATTATTGATGCATCTATAAGTAATATTCTCATAAGTAATTTTGAAAGACCAATGAAGAAGGATAATTTACTTGTTAGCAATAAAATTGTTATGGAACGTATCGGTCAACCCATTGTGCCATTTATAAAGACCGATAATGACTTATTGTTACAGCCAAAGCTTTCGCCGTTGCTTTATCTAAAGTTCATATCTAGTTGGGTAGCTTTGCTTATTTCGTACTTGGCTTGCACTTGGTCTCAAATGAGACATGTATGTTCTAAATATTTTCGTTTCAGAAATTTAAAGCCAAGGTTAAATTCTATTGAGAAAACCGATGCTAATATAATATCTTATCCAAAGACATCGGAGATAGAGTGGAAAACACAATGCATAGCCGAATGGGGCGATACAAAATCTGAACCACTCGTTTGCTTAACTCCAAAGCCGTTTTCATAGCAAGATCGGCTAGAAAATAAAAATATTACCTTCAATTCAAATATGTGTGATCAAATCTTTGATTTATTGTTGAGAAATAATTATATTAGAATTCTTGATCACCATGTTGAGCCATCTGTTCAGGGACACATGTATTGTAAGTTGCATGATTCGTCCAAGCATAATTTTGAGGGACAATTCCATTTATCCCCCTAACTTGAGCCACCACCTGGCATTCGCCCCTAATTTTCAGGTATGCTCAAAAATACCCCTCTTCCGTCAAGTCACCTTACAGAAATGCCCTTGCCGTCCGGTCAAAGGGGTTTGACCGTCTGGTGAATAGTAACATGGGGAACAGTAAATTCGAAAAAATAGCAATAAAAAATAAAAAAAATCTAAAATTTTGTGGGATCGAAGATACTTGAGGGCACAAGGTGTGTGCAAATTTTTGCGTTATTTGGACATTCCAAGAACTCGTGGGAAAGGAAAAAATTTAAATCTATACGCTGTGAACAGTAAATTAAAAAAATAGCAAGAAATTTTTAAAAAAATATGAATTTTATTGGCATCAAAGAGGCTTGGGTGCGCAAGGGGCTTGCAATTTTTTGTGATCAAATGGCATGTGAGGTGCTCTAGAAAAAAAAACAAAATAGTGCATTTTTCAAAGTTTTTTTCTGTGCCAAATTTTGTTTTTTCTCCACGAGCTCCTACAGTGTCAAAACGCAAAAAAATTGCAGGCACCTTGCGCACCCCAGCCTCTTTGATGCCAAAAAATTTCATATTTTTTTGAATTTTCTTGCTTTTTTTGAATTTACTGCTCACAGCATACATTTTAAAGTTTTTCGTTTGACACGAGCTGCTGGAATGTCCAAACTGTGCCAAAATTTGCGCGCGCCTTGCTCCCTTGAGTATCTTCGATCGCACAAAATTTCAGATTTTTTTGATTTTTTTGCTATTTTTTTCGAATTTACTCTTCACCATTTACTATTCACCAAACGGTCAAACCCCTTTGACCGGACGGTAATGGCACAGAAGGGCATTTCTGTAAGGTAACTTGACGGAAGAGGGGTATTTTTTAGCATACCTAAAAATTAGGGGCAAATGCCAGGTGGTGGCTCAAGTTAGGGGGATAAATGGAATTGTTCCTAATTTTGAGGATTGCAACATGTTTTGTCAAATAATTAAATCGGCCATTGAAAAAGGACGATTGAAATTTGTTAAGACTCCAAGAGATGACCAGTCTATTCCGATTGGTCCCGATGGCAGAAAGTTTTTGCATCGGCTGCTTCAAGCCGATCCACTTAAAGAGAAGGTAAAAACTGCAGGTGATGAGATCAAGCTTTCAAGTAAAGAAGTTGTTGAAGAGCATAATGAACATAATCTTGAGGGCCAGAATTCCATCGAAGCTACAATGAGACGCCAAGGACTGAGGTGCAACAAGCAAATCCAATGATCGATGAAAGCAAACTAAAAGAAAACAAATGCCGAAATAAGCGCAAGTGTAAGAGATCAAAAATCACTTTCACGCAACTATTGGAAAAATATCAGAAGATAAGTGAGGAGAAAAGTGCTTATCAGCCAAGTAATTCAAAAGCATCAAGATCACCCCCTAGGCGCAAGTCTGAGAGTCGGTGTTGCCAAAGTGAGAATTTTAATGCAACATATTCATATCCTTATTTTGGGCCGCCAATGCCAATGCCGTGGATACCTCCCTATGCTCATGTAAATCCATATCCATCATGGGACAGGTATGATATAGGGGCACATTCTCCATCTTATTTTAGACCATCTCACCAATATTATGCAGCTCCAAGAAGATCTACATTTGAACAATCACATGTCAAAGACCGTTTCAATTATAAGGAATCGGTCCGGAGCTCAAGGAAGAAGAAAGAGGTGGTTGAGCAAGCCTATCGCGTCAAAATAGATGGTCGTAAGAGTGCCACTTCGGATATGATCTCAAATGAAAAAGAGCCAATTAAAGTGTTGACATTGGCTACAAAAGGCGACGAGGCAAGTCAATAAAGTGCCAAATCTGAAGAGAAGAAGTTGAGAGTGCACAAGGTAAAACAAGAATTGTCATTGCTTCAAACAAAATCGCAGTCGGGGTGCCCACTCGGCTTATCATATTGGCAAAAGAAGAAATTACAAAAACTTAGTGCACAAGAACTTGAGGAAATGAATATGGCATGGGTTCCCAAAGGAAGTACTCAAAATAAGAATTATGTACAAGCTTCCATTATAAGAAGTGCGACAAAGGTGAAGAAGGAAAAGAGTGAAATCTATGAAGGACCAAGCCGAAGGTTTCAATATCTTCGGTACACACATTATCCATATTCTTCAACTATGCCATTAATGCCAATGCCATGGAATTCGTCATCAGGTATGATTGGTTACCCTCAATGGGCTTATAATGATCCATGGTTTCAATATAACTTCTTACATCATGAAAGGGTATTACCAAATCACTATACATTTGATTAGCTACAAGTTTGTTCATGATCCAAAGGGCCGAAATACTTGATTTGTCACTTCATTTGTTTATTTCGGCTATATGTGCTTTGAATGAAGTTTACATGGTAATGGCCGATATTTATCTATCGTCCTAATAGTATGTCAATGCATGGCCGGTGTAGTATTCTAACATCGTCCTTAGTTCGATTGGAGAGCAAGACAAGGTACGTGCTCATGAAAATTTATTTGTATGCCTATATTATGATTGAATGGAGTTGAGACATCATGACCGATGTCATTGAATCTATGCTGCATAGACCAATTCATAGTTACAGAATTGGCTAGTGGGCTTATACTTTGTTTGGATATGATTTGGCTTATGCATCTTTGAGATCTATAAGAGGCCAAATCATAGCTGATTTTATTATTGAACATCGGATTAATGACATGCATAATATTGACATTAGCCTTGTCTCTCTAGTACTATGGAGATTATGTTTTGATGGTTCAATTCATAGCAATGGCCAAAGTGTTGGTGTTGTTTATATATCCCTTTATGGTACTATTTTTGAAGCCTCATGCCGGTTATAATATTTTATGCACGATTAATCAAAGCCGAATATGCATTATTATTCAGATTGAATCTTTTACTTGCTATAGGTGCTATACATATTGGGGTTTTCGGTGATTCGTTATGAGTAGTGCAAAAAATATCCAAGGGTTATCAATGTTTTGACGAATCACTTATAGTTTATCTTGCGGTATGTCTAGATGCAAAACTTACCTTGCGTTGCTTTAAAATTATTCATATATTTAGACATGACAATTGGAAAGAGTTGGCCCAACAAGCATCTGACTACTATGTTAATCATGGTGTATTGCATTTCTCTCAATAGCTGATGCTTAGTTTTGTCAACATAGGTGAGGCCGAACCGAAGTCCATAGCTTCGACCACTAATGAATTTTCTATGCAGGCGAGAATAAGGATTGGAGAAAGTTTATTATTCATTATCTACAAAATCATAGTGAAAGGGTGAACAATATGGTTTGGAGGATGACCTTGAGATACATATCTATGGAATCTATTCATCGGATTGTTATATAAGTTGAGAAGTTTTCACCCAAGTTGCATCAAGAGGTTCAAACAAGCAATGACCGATATATGAATATCGTCCTAAGCAAAGACATGGCCGATAAATAACTATCGCCCTTAGCATAAACACGGCCGATACATAATTATCGCCCTGAGAAATATAAATGGCCGATGGAGTGTTGATATCGTCCTTAGAACAAATACATTACAAATTATTTTTCGGCACGCAAGTTTTGCCGAAAAACAGGGGGGCATGTGTTGACACCAGATTTTGGCATGGTCAAAAACACAATTAAGATGGCTTCAAATGAAAAAGTGCTCAAAGCAAGAAAGTTCTGTATGTCAAAAGGAGAAACTTTGATATTTGGGTCATAGCCATCCGATCTCATCTCTAAGGCCAAAGTTGTGTTTGAAGTACTCAGATTTTGTATTCAGAACACTATTTGGCTGATTACGCCCCAAGAAGGCCTCGTATGGAAAAATGATCTACACGGATTATCTTCGTCTCGTCGAAGCGATTGATATGGATATAAATATCGTTACAATCCGAGTTCTTATGCAAAAGTTAAAGCCATCGGAATGCAGCTCTGTCACGAGGCAAAAAATGGCGCGCCCCACCAGACACCCTGTCTGATGGGTAGCGCGAATAATAGCCAGTTTTGCGTGAGCAATTTGACCCTCAAGATGACCTCTGATAAAAACGTTCAACATGAGAGTTGTTCGGCTCGTCGAAATGGTCAAGATTGCTTTTGGACTCGTTTCCATCCGAGATAGTTTATCACCACAAAAAAGACCCGCAAGATGCAGCCAGTTTAAACCGAACAGTTTTGGAAAGTTCGGACAAAACCAATCCGAATTTGACTAGGGTTTTGGACGTGAATCCAAGCCTTTTCCTTGCATGGGAAGTCCAGCCGCCTCTTATATACCTAAGGGGTGATGGCCGATTGAACAACACACAATCGATCAAACCATCTACCACTTTTTATCTTTTATCTTTTCTCCTTAACCCTAGTTCTTCTTCTCCCTCGTTCTTCGTCTGTTCTTCTTGTTGCAGGGTGGCGAACCTCGAGGTCCTAGGGGTGGTCAGGTCGACCTAGGGCAGCCCATAGCCGCCGCGCACCCTGACGGGGTCCCTCCCGGGCATGTGGGGTTTCGGGTCATCAAAAGCGCCTGCCGGATTGCCTGTGTACCGCTCTTCCGGACAGGTCTCCTTCGATGTGAGCTGCGGTGCATCACCCTCGGCGTTGGAAGTACGCGTTGACGTGTTCGTGTGCAAACACAAGCCAACACGAAGTTGGAGATGTAGGGAAACATGGCGCGGTGGTGAAGACCAGCCAGCGCCGGCATGGAGGCGCCTCCTCCCTTACTTCTTCCTTGGCATGGCCCTTCTCTCTATGGTGGAGTTGCTGCAATAGAGTTGTGGTGGCTGTAGATGAGACTTGTGTGGGCGGGAGATGGAATGATGCGGCGGCTATGGTAGGAGGTCTTCATATAGGAGTCCTGCTCGGGTGTCCTCCGTTTATCTAGCCTCCAACCTTTCATCCAAAGGCTCAAGGGGATCCAAATCCATGTCCAATACAAGCCTTGGTCGTCAAGGATCCCTTAGGGGAAAATGGGGACGAAGTCAGAGCACAATTGACATAGTTATTGCTGATTTTTGGAGTTGTTAGATTTTCATATGAGCGCGCATACGAGCAGGTGCGCTCATATGAATGGTTGTCGTTCTTTGTTGAACTTCTGGGTCACTTGGTATTTTGGTCGTCATTTCTTCATACGAATTCCGATTTTGACGTTCTTGGACTCGTTGGATTGCTAGTGAAAAGCCCGATGCGCCAAAGGCCTCTAGATCTTCATTTGGACACTTTCATAAATGTCAAATCATCAAACTCTCCAAAGGGCCTTGATCTGATGCCTGGAACTTCTCTGGTTTGACCCCCAACTTGGTTCTTTTGATTTCCAAATATGTGAACATGTCAACACACCTACAAAGACCACAAAGGAAAACTAATAAAAACTAAATAGAAATAAAAAGTTTGCAACAAACTTGGTAAAACAAGTAAATATCAAAAACTATGCATTGGAGACATGAATAAGTGCTAGATGGATATGATATGAGGGATTTTGCACTAGAATATACTCTAAAAAGTATGCATAAGATCCACTTATCAAGCGCCTGGATCCAAACTCTTGCTGGTAAGAAAATCCAGGAACTCATCGTCGTCAATGGCGCATCCCCGCCCAATCTCCTTCTCCCCTCCAACTTATTAGGCATGACCACCCTCACTCGCCTCTACCTTGGCCTCTGGAAGTTCCCTTCCAACACAGAAATCTTCACGGGCCGGCACGGCACAACTCCATTTTTCCTGACCTTCATGAGCTCGGGCTCTGCACCGTCCTCATGAATACCCTAGATTTGAACTACCTACTCGACCGAAGACCCGTGCTTGAGACGCTTTGTGTCGAACACAATTGTTCTGAGGTTACCCTTTGCACTAGTGGAAAAATGCTAGCCACAACTCTCGTTGGTGGCGCACCATTTTCAGCCAACGCCAGCACTACTTTTTTCAAATAGTGGCGGCGCCATCTTATTTGATACGACATTAGTAGGTGCATAGCATTGGCGTAGTAATTCAAGTGTACGCCATTAGTGGGCCCGGTCATCCTCCCCTTCCGTGGAGTACTTCTGGCGTTGGGAAAACACCTACGCCAGCACTGTGTCTGATACTTGTGTCGTAGGACGTTGTGGCCACGCCATTAGTGCTTAAGTGGGGCCCAATATCAGTAAACAGATATTGTGTTGGCGTCTCAGCTGGTAGCACGCCATAGGTATATGCAGCTTTCTATATATAGATTGATTGTTGTGCGTATCTAGCTCATATTGTGTGAACATTATCCTGCTTGTTTCTCTCTGCAGATCCTAAGTAATACACCCGGCCGTCCGCTGCCTGGACCGCGATATCATCTATCGACGACTATATCGATCTAATCTAGGTAATATATGCTCAATTTTCCATTTTTCACTTATATATATATATATATATATATATATATATATATATATATATATATATATATATATATATATATATATATATATATATAGGGATTGACTATTCGTCACCCTGGGTGAGGAATAGTTATTCTTCACCCCCTATATTTTACCACCAGTGCACTGTAATTTTACGTTCCGTAAGTTTTATCTTATTTCTGACGTAAAATTGTATGAAAAGATTCTTACATGTCTATTTATATGGATCAAACTATAAATGAGTTCTTCGAGGTGGCGTTGGAAGATATGAATCACAGAGGCAAAAAAGAGATATTATGTCCATGTAAGAAGTGCGAAAACGGAGTTTTGATTGACCCTTCCACTGGTCGTGTGAAGATGCACTTGTTGAAACATAGTTTCATGCCTGGTTACACATGATGGACAAGTCATGGTGAGGACGAGGAGGATACCAGAGTCAAAGAAGGGGCGACAGTACGTGATGATAAGACAGAAGGAGGCATGAAGAAAGAGGCCGGACATGAAAATCAGTCGGACGGACACAAAGTCCGTGCAGAGGTTCAGGAAGTGAGAAGTCTTTTGTACAAAAGACAGAAAGAACAGAGCGATAAAGATTTGTCCAAGAAGGAAGATCTAGATGAGCATGATGATAAACAATCTGGCGTCAATCAAGAAGAAAGTGAAGTCCAGCTCAAAACAAAGTGTACGAAAAGAAGCCGAAACACGTTGTTGGGTGTAGAAAGTTATGTCGAGAGAATTCAGAAACTACGCTGCACTTAATTATATATTTGCCCCAAAGTGGCTAAGGGAATGGTGAAACATAGCTATGGCATTGGCGACGTAGCCAACGCCATAGCTAAATCATAGCTATTTCTCACCATTCCCTTAGCCGATTTGCGGCAGATTTCGTTTCGCGCGAAACCCGCACTCCAGTTATCTCGGGCCTCTGCCGCCACCGGCCCTCGTCGCCGCATCATCTGCCGTCGACACCCCTGTCGACCTCGCCGTGCCCTGGCCACCTCCCCCACCAAGTCCTCGCGCCCTCCCCCATTGCTCGCTTGCCCCCTCCCCCACTTCTCGCTCGCCCCCCGCCCCCCTCCCTGGCGGGCGGCAACCACCTCGACCTCGCCTCCATCATCTCGGGTTGCAAAGCGTCCGGCGTCGCTCTGCCCAGGCGCGGAGACCGCGATTCCGCCGGTAAGTGAGATCTCTCCATTTTCTTGAAGTTCATAGACATGTTTGTTACAATTGGTACACATGTATATTTTAGCGTAAATTAGTTGTATTTGTAATATTGTGAGTTGTATTGGACATGGATTTGAGGAAATGTGGCTGAAATCACAAAGATTTAATTGCTCATGGACATGGATTTGTCGATTTTTTGAGGAAATGTGGTTGAAATCATGTATTGTAGGTGCTGATCTGTTTGCAGGGACTTTATAGGGTTGCCAATGTTTTGTCGAAACGTTGATTAAATTCCGTTTCGTCAAATTTTTGGCAACCAATATGTCATATTTTTTAGCAAAGGTCCTGCCGAAATTTTGAATTTTGTATACAAATTAAGTATATGTCGTATTTTTTTGTAGATGTCCGACGTGGGCTCTTCTTCGACACATTGGCCAATGGCGAAGATGTATTTACAGACGCGCAGGGAAACGTTGATGACTACGAAGAAGATCTTCAGGGGACGGGGGATATAAATCCGGATGAGTGCTACATCAAAGGCAGTGGCTACAAAGATGTTCCTGGTGAGGATAGTAATCCTGATAAGGACGCTGATAATGATGAAGATGATACGGATGAGTATTGTGCTGAGGATGAGGAGGAGGATGCTCCAAAAACCAAGAAGCAGCGGAAACCTAGGAGCCGAAATGCTATCGGTAGCGACATCATTGTGGTCACTCGAGTCAACTCCACTGGTGAGCCCGTTAGTCCACGGAAGGCCGCGTCTCACCACGACAACGCCCTTGGTGTCATCCTTCGAGAAGTCTACTCCATCACGATTCCAATATAAGGGATTCAGGCAAACAAAATCTGCGAGAACTCCTCATAAGAAGGGTGCACGCTAGATTTAAGTATCCTGATGAGTACGACAACCTATCGTACCCAAAGAATCAGGTCAACAACCATAGAATCCATAAGTTCTCAAAGAATTTGAGTTCTTGGAAATCAGCCGCAAGAAAAGAGGTTAACGAAGATTACTCCATGATCAAGGAGAAGTGGCCCACCATTAGTGCAGATGACTGGAACATTTTCAAGATGCAAAATACGCAAAACCCTGTGGTGCAGAGCCAGTCGATGGGAAGGATATGCGATCAAAGACATTAAGTAACCACACCCTCGGAAGCCATGGTTTTGTTGGGAAGAAGCCCGTGTGGGACAAGCAGGACTCTATAATTGCAGCAAAGGGCATCCCAAACTACTTCGAGTAATTCAAAGACCCCCTCGAATATATATAACTATGTCAGGGGCCGGTACCATTATGATTATAAGTCAGGGGAATTTTCCGCCGATCACCAAACTAGAAAACTTGAAGAAGAGCTGGCAAGGCAGCATGCGGAACTTCAGAGATCTCAAGGGTCCACGGCCAGGTGGAACACTCCTCTTAACCGGTCGATCAATGTGACCCTCGGCAAGGACCCGTTGCATCCGCCGGCAGGTGGCCGTGTGAACGGCGCTGGATGCGGAGCCAAATGGGACGATTATTATGTCGAAGACCGCGAGCAGCGACGACAGAGAAGGAGATCCAACAAGCAAACCATCAAACAGAAAATCATTGCAGCCACAGCCGCAACCACAACTACAGCAACTCCCGACATTGAAGCACGCATCAACACGCAAAGCCCAGCCATGCCCAAGCCATGTTGCCTCCAATAATCGAGAGCGTCAAGCAATGGATCAAAAACGGCGAACTAGGAAACATTGTCATCGACACATCGCCCAAGGATAGCAGCTCTTCTGTCTCTTTCATTGGCAACCCGTCGCCAATGGCTGCTCTTGACACTCTTACGGAAGACACTCCGTGCAGTCTCTTAGCCCATGTGAATGGTGAGCTGATTAAAGTTGCAATCGGCTCGATCATTCGCCCCAAAGATACAATCATGCACAGAGTGTATATGCCTGAGGGGGTCTTCAAAGTTGAGTTGTCTGTTGTCTTAAATGGTTACGAAGATATTGCTCCTCCGATACAACCTCCTGGTGTGGATAGCCAGCTTTCCCTTGGACAGTGCTTATGTTGGCCAATGATGTGGCCGAAGAGTCAAATTCGTCTAGGAGACGTCCAAATTCCAACAAGCTCGAAGCAGATGAACAAGTCGTCGTGTCGAGGACCATCTCCTTTGGGTCAGAGTCAACCTGAATTGCATAACAACAATGTGGATGTCTTTGAGGACCAAGTAAATAATGATGATGACTTACTTGTCAATCGATTCTTCTTGGTTGAAGAATATCCGAACTCAGATGTTGATCTTGATGGACGTATGCATGTTGATCCCGTCCAAGCAATCTCTATGCCTCCTGCTGTCCAAGCTGATCACCGTGTTGTTCCTTGCCAGAAGAGTCTACTGTTCAACGGGGACTTCACGCCACCAGACACACAAGTGCCACCATCCAGGGGAGCGTTGCTGAGTCCATATCGGGCGGTGCATCCAGCCAGCCTAACATGTCACGCACGAAGAGGAGGCGCCCAGGAAATGCTAATAAGAAGGGCACTGCCGCCGCCAGCCAGCCGGTTCAGAATAATAAAGAAGTACTTCGTCGTGTTGCATGGCAGACTTACCATTCCACGGGTGAACCCATCCTTCCGAAGGAGCTCTCTGATCTTCTGCAGACAGAAATGAGACTTCTGCATGACGCAGTTCTCTGTAGGGAGAAGTACGCATTTACTCATGCAGGTGGACATCGCCCCATTTTCACAGTGATGGTGCCATCTAATATTGGTTTCTGCGATAGTTTCTCCGCGGAGAAGTTCTATGTGCCATTTGAAGACATCTTCAACCTATTCCACCTATACAAGCTTGGTCCTTCCTTAATACGCCTATGGGCAATCAATACCGCCTACATTGCCATATGTGAGCTGAACAAGGTTGTCGCGGAAGTGGACCCTACCTCATGCACGAGAGCAATGTCAACCTCCCTGGTCGCCGTCAAGCTATGAGGAACTACCTGACAGACTTCATGCTTGCCAACATGGAAAAATATTGCCGTCTGGTACCCTACTATCCGAAGTAAGTCATTCGGTACTCGGTACACACTATTCCTTCATACAATCTCATTCTGCTTCCATGTCAAAACATTATATACTCGAGCATAATTGGTTTTTCTCTACTTTTTACGCAGAGAACATTGTGTCCTCATCGTTATTTCCCCGAAGTTCGCCGAAACTTATTTCTTCGATTCGACGAGGAAAGTGAAGAAAGACTACAGAGGCAACAAGAAGGTTCTCGATGAAGTACTGGTCGATTATACTAGTCGGGAGGGAGTGATCAGAGAGGGGTATCGCAAGTTCGACAAATTTAAAGAGGTACGCTTCGCCCACAAAACTGATTTTTGTTGCATGCAGCAGCCGGAAAACAGTGATACAGACGGGTACTACGTCGTCAACCACATGGAGGACTACATACGGCAGGGACAACACCTTAAAAAGAACTCTGACATCACCGCATGGGGGAAGAAAATGGAGGAAATTAGCCCGGAAGATACTAGAGATGAGTTCAGACGCGTCCAGCTCAAGTTTGCTACCATCCCCAACAAGGATGTCATCCACCATGCCGGCTTTCTCAACGGCGGCGCACCTGCCAGCTCAGAGGAGATAAGAACTCGTCTTAATAAGCAGGGTCGCGATGATGACAGACCGGTGTCTCTTGCGGATCAGACGAAGAAATACATTGATGATCCTTTTTATTCATGTAATACGATAGTGACAGCTAGCTATGCTGTTGTGGTTCTGTAAACTACTCGATCGGCTACACATGTCATTCTGTCTTCTTATCGTACTTCAAAACTTTGCCTAGCTATCTTAATTTTAAGTGCTACACATAATTATCGTGGATGTATTTTAATTAATGTTACCTAGCTAGAAATATTTTTGATCTTAAAACATGCTGCCACAACACCGTTTTTCGCCTGACGTGGTAGCGTTTTTCCTATTATGCTTTCAAACTAAGTAATGGCGTCGGAAGTATATGCAACGCCTCTAATGTTTCTTCATATTTATGACGTGTGGAGATGCACCTACGTCATAGGTACATTTGACATTGCAGTCGTGCGACCTTATTCAACGCCATAGATACCAGAAACTCTATTGGCGTATGAACCAACGCCACCGCTATATTTTAACACTGGCGCCATATTGGTGGTGTCGGGCTCCTATACCAGCAAGGCACTTTTTGGCACGCCATAGCTAGGCTTTTCTGCACTAGTGTTGCCTTGTCAGCCAGACTGTTAAGTGCGTGGAGCTCCTCATGTCGTGTTTTCAAGAAATTGCCGAACGCCCCATGCCTGGAGCGACTCATCCTTTCAGGAGGTTTCACCCCTAGTGACGGGATCCTCACCAAGGCGAAGACTGTCGATGCCCCGAAGTTGCACTTCTCAGGGTACTTGGAACCACAGATCTACGCCCTAGAGTTGGGCAGCACCCACAACAAATGCCCAATTTTTGGGCCCGGCGTGTTGTAAAACCATTGTTTTTATAACAAACATTTATACTTATATTAAAGTAAGTGTACCATATAACAATTATAATTATTATAATTTTCTATTACTTGGCCACATAATATTGTTTCCAAATAATAGTAAAATTATTCGTGGTTATACAACTGTAATGTATATCATTGAAATTTTTGATTCAGCAAAATTTAAATTGTAAGATGTACTAAAAAATATCTTTTTTGTTAAAAAACATTCAAATTAATTTTCTAATATTACATAAAGTGTCTAGTGTATATACATGCATTAGCATATATGCGTGTGTCCATATATCTTTTAATATTATTGAATGTCGTGGTAGAGATTTGTAAATCTTAAATATTTTAATAGTGATTTCTACTGTATATTAGGCAACCATATTCGTAGAATCTTCTAGGGCATATCAAATGTGACATGCAAGTTGGGTTTACCAATGATCATCGAAGAACCAAATACATTCTTGATTGTACTTTTGCGTATGACTCGATTATCTGACATGCTTATCTAGATTCACTTAGAACGTGTTTGGTTGTCATCTACAATTTGCATGCATTGCTTGCTTGACTCCGTTGGGTCTGGTTGAGGAAAAACTAGGAAAAAGCATCATCTGCACTAGCGAATCAATTTGGTTGCCCACATCTAGGCTTCCTGCATTAGGGGGTCAAATTTGGCTGGCGTTTGGTGTCCTACATTGGCTCGGCTCATGCAACTACACGGTGTTTGGTTGTATACAATGGGATATGATTAAGAGTTAACAGCTACACATAACACAGAGTTACACAGTGCCATGGCGATTGCGCTGGACGGTGGCGAGGACGCAATCAACTAGTTCATCACGTCACCGTCGGAAGCGGTGCCGCAGCCACCGTCCACCGTGTCCGGCGGCTGCGCGGCGAACTAGTTGCTTGCGGCGTCGCCATAGAGAAAGTCCACGTGGAGGAGAAGGGCGTTGAAGCAGATGACAGAGGAGAAAAAATGCAGTATGCGCGCCATGGCAGCATCAATGCAATAGGACGAGGGAGAATGGGCCGAAAGGAATGACTCCGGAAACGACACCAGTGTAGTAGGACGCGACGAGGAGGCCGAGAGGAATAACGCCAACGATGGCGCCAGTGTAGTACAACGAGAGCGAGGAGGCCGAGAGGAACCATGCCAACGGTGGTGACACTGCAACAAGACGCGGGAGAGGAGGCCGAGAGTAACAACACCGTCAATGGTGCTAATGTACTAGGACATAGGAGAGGAGGCCGATAGGAGGTTTTTTTGTTTCTTTCTTTGGTTTCTCCATTTTTCTAGTTTTCTTTTGCTTTTTTTTTCCTTTTTTCACCGATTTCTCTAGTTTTTTGTTGTCCTTTTATATTTTTTAGTTTTTCTCTTTTTTTCGCAGTTTTCTTCATCATCTTTTAACACAAATCTACATTTTTCACATATATCTGGTACACTTTTAATACACATTTAATTTTTTTGAAATACATGATTTATATTCTTTTGCAAATATATGTTTTGATATCTATTTTCTACTTTTTACACATTGTGTATTTTTTGTATGCATCAGGAACATTTTAATACAAATAATTAATATTTTTCAAATACCCGATTAACCTTTTTCAAATACATGACTACTATTTTTATTTTTATTTATGTCTAGTTTTTTACATACACTTTGTACATTTTTTAATACACTAGGAAAAAACATTGTTTTATACATGTTTAGTATTTTTAAATACATGATCAACCTTTTTTCATGCACATTGTTTTTTGTATATATTTTTCCTGTATATGATTTTTTCTATACACATTTAAAAAAATTCGAATCCTTGATTATTTTTAAATAATTTACTAACATTTTTTAAAATACATGATCAATTTTTGTACACATTGTTCATTTTTGTATACATTACAAATATTTTTCTACACATTTAATATTTTTAAAATGCTTGATTAAATGTTTTTTGAATATTTTTCCTAACATAGATATTTAGAATCTTTGGAAATATGAACAAGAGTAAAAAACTAAAACTTGAAAGCAAAAACGTTAAAGAAATAGGAGAAAAAGTGAGGGCTGTGGCTTGTGCCCTCCCGTGCGTTTTCGGGCTTTTGCTTTCCTACATCTTGCTATAAGTGAGACATAAGGGAGCCCCGTGTGCATGGGCCTATCCTTGATTAGATCAGAACAACTTCACGATGGCTGTAACCTGTATCTTTCTTCTCATAGCTCGGAACTCCTTCTCCAGATTGTGTAATCAAATTCGGGTGAGTGATCCGCTGTGAGATGAATCTGTGCTATTGTGATCCTAACAGGATAGGACATGGAACTAAATTGCGGGAATCTTATTTTTTAGGCAAATTACGGGAATCCGATAGAGATGCTCTAATTGATACAGGCAACAATCAAAGATGGATCCTGACAAGTGTCACATGTGTGGCATAAACACATGACAACTCTGAATGTTTTTATGACAAGTTTAGTGACGCGGGTTGCCGTAAAAAAAAGTTTAATGACGCGGGGATGGCAACTTTCGTTGTTAAGCATGACAACTTCCCTTTCAGATAACAAGTTTCAGTTCTTTTTCTCTTTTCTTTTCGGATAACAACTTTAGTGTAAAAAATGTCTGGGCCGGAGTGTTTTATGCTACACGTGTGACATTTATTATTTGGAAAAAAAGATAGAGATGCTCTTTTTTTTGACAGCAAATAGAATTTATTTCTCATATAATAGTCATATCGTTTACAAGTAAATGAGAAATAAAATCAGGGATAGCAGCATCCCAAGAACCAGGAGATCTAGTAGTAAAGGAGTGTCTTGCTAACTCGTCAGCCACCTGATTCGCTTCTCTCAAACAATGTTTGAAAGATAACTTTGAGAAATCGAGAGATAGCTGCTTACATTCAGCAACAACGGTGGCATCGGGTCCCAAATATTCATCCATCAAATTAATTGATTCAACTGCAAAGGAGCTATCTGATTCCACCTCTGCCGAATTGCATCCCATACTTGCGAGAAGGAACATACCATTTCTGATTGCTAATAGTTCAGCAGCATCAACATCGCGGACATGCGAGATGAACCAGGATGCAGCAACGATGAAATCGGCACGGTCATCACGTAGAACTGCACCACTAGCTCCGGACAGTGTGTCCGCATGAAAAGATGAGTCAACGTTCACCTTTACCACACCATGAGGTGGTTTTTTTCACATATGATTACCAGTCCTCGCTGGCAACTTGGGCATCAAAGATGGGATATAGTTTGTTGCAAGGAGTTTAATTGACATTGCTGTTTTATCTGGGCCTTGGATTTCCACTCCTTTCACAAGCTGGTGTCGCTGCCACCATAGAAACCACGCTGCAACTGTTGCCAGTTCCGCCACCGGCAGACTATCGACTGTCTCTGTAAGTTTGAGCAGTATGTCCAAGGTGATGGCACCAAATCTATCTTCTCCCATTGCTTTCTTCATAGTTTCCAAGAGGCCTAAGCATCTCCAAACTTCCTTTACCTTACGGCAGCCAAAGAGTGTGTGTTGCACATCTTCTGCATCGATTGAGCATCGAGGACACTGTGGCAATATGGGGATATGTCGGCAAGCAATAATGCCGTAACATGGGAGAACTCCATGAAGCACTTTCCATGTGAAGTGTTTTACTTTGCCAGGCACCTTAAGTTTCCATGCATCTTTCCATACCTCATTTATATGGACATTACCTTGCCCATCAGCTCTTATAAGACGAGGACCAAATTGGTGTTCCAACTCCCTGTAATAAGCCGATCGTACTGAGAAGGTACCACACCTTGTATAGTTCCAAGCAACAAAGTCCTTCGTCATATGTGTGTTAAGCGGAATTTGCAATATCCTTTGCACATCTACTGGTGAGAAACAATCTCTCAAAAGCACATCATCCTAATTTCCAGTGTAAGGATCAATAAGCTCCTCCACTTTTGACAAAATTACTGTCCCTCTAGGGGTAATTACCTTCCGTGTTGCACTAGTTGGGATCCAAGGGTCCTGCCAAATGTTTATGTGTGTTCCAGAACCAACCCTCCAAATACATCCTTGCTGGAAAGTTTGAATGCCTGCCACAATGCTTTGCCAAGTATAAGATGATCCCTTCTTAGGACCAGCTTTAAGTAAATTTCCATCTGGGTAATATTTAGCATGAAGAACTTGTGCACATAAAGAATCTAGGTTCTGGAGAAGTCACCAACACTGTTTTGCTAACATAGCAAGGTTAAAACTGTGAAGGTCCCTAAACCCCCACCCCCCTTTCTTCTTTGGGATACACAACTTCCACCATGCAAACCAATGCATTTTCTTCTGATCATCATTGTCTCCCCACCAAGAACCAGAAATTTCATCTGTGATTGACTTGCAAATTCCTTTTGGCAGCTTGAAAACAGACATAGCATATGAAGGAATAGCTTGGACAATAGACTTAATTAGTACCTCTTTACCTTGCATGGACATAGTTTTTTCTTTCCATCCCTTCAATCTCTGGCATACTCTGTCAATCAGGTGTTGAAAACAATCATATCTGTCCACCCCAACCATTGTTAGTAGACCCAAATAGGTATTTGAAAGTGCTTCAGTCACAATATTAAGCTCTTTACAGCAATTCTCCCTTGTGATGACATTGGTATTAGGACTGAAGAAGATACTTGACTTAGCATTACTCACAATCTATCCCGAGCTAGAACAATATATCTCAAGCACCCTTTTCAGAGTGTTTGCATTTTGTGTGTCTACTTTCATCTAGATAAGGGAGTCGTCTGCAAATAACAAATGTGAGATAGAAGGAGCATTACGACAGACCCGAATTCCCTCTATACCTCCAACCTCTTCTTCATGTGACAAGAGACTGGACAAGCCTTCAGAACATAGCAAAAATAAGTAGGGGGACGAGGGATCCCCCTGCCTCATTCCTCTTGTGGGGTTGAATTCCTCCGTTTTTGTATTATTAAACCTAACCCTGTAGGTAACCGAGGAAACACATTCCATGATCATGTTCACCCACAGCTCATGAAATCCCATTCTTAGCATCACCTTTTCCAGGAAACCCCACTCAACGCGATCATAAGCTTTGTTCATGTTCAACTTTACGGCACAATAACCATTAGACCCATGGTTCCTTTTCTTTATTGCATGAAAGCATTCGTAGGCCACAAGTACATTGTCCGTAATAAGCCTACCCGGCACGAAAGCGCTATGAGTAGGTGAGATAACTTCTGGAAGGATCGTTTTTAGTCTGTTTGCAAGCATCTTAGAAATGATCTTATAGACTAAGTTGCACAAAGAGATGGGCCTATACTGCGTGATTACCTCAAGGCTCTCAACCTTTGGTATTAAAACCACATTAGTTGAGTTCCAACTATATGGTATCTTCCTCTTTTTAATTGCATCAAGGACCTCATTTGTGAGTTCATCTCCTACTATGTGCCAGAATCTTTTGAAAAAGATTGCATGAAGCCCGTCGGGACCAGGGGCCTTCATATCACCGATTTGGAAAAGAGCTTTCCTGACATCATCTCTAGTAAAATCAGAAATCAAGAGATCATTCATATAGTTTGAAAGAGATGGTTTAATAGAGTTCAGTACAGCCGGGTCAATATCCCCCGCGCTAGATGTGAAAAGGCTACCGAAGTAATCTCTGATGAGCGGGCACATGTTATCATTCCCCTCAACCCAGCCACCTGTATTACGATCGCCCAGTCACAGCCAGCTAACTCTTCCCCTCTGGGCTCAATATATTTCATCTTGCTCAAGGAGATTTTCAATAAAGATAGCTAGCTCTCTTTGTTTCATTCGCACCTCCTGTGACGGTGGCATTTTCATAAGGTCATCAAGCTCTTTTTGTGCCTTTCGAAGCCGCTTGTGCAAGTCCGTGTGAACTGAGTCTAACTTATCTCTGGATGTCGGGCATAGCCCTTGCTGAACGGCCTTCTGCCATGCTGTCTTGACAATCTCTTTCACAGTTTCCTCCGCAAGTCAGCGAGCCTCAAGTTTTTTTGTGCGGCCAGGTCTGTTGTCAGCAACCCCCGTGAGGTACTCGGTATCAAGGTAGATCGGCCTATGGTCTGATTTGCCCATCTCAAGATCAGCAAGACTCGCAAAAGGGTGCAACAACATCCAATCTGAGTTTGATACTGCCCGGTCAAGCGTCTCGCGAAGACCTCCACGAAACCAAGTGAATATGTCTCCTGCGTATCCAATGTCCTCCAAACCACAATCAGAGAGAGCATCTTAAAAAGCTTGCAACCTTGAGTGGTTGTGAGGGGCACCACCATCCTTCTCATGGGAAAATAAAATCTCATTAAAGTCCCCCAATACAATCCATGGTAAATTTGACTGGGCATGTAAATCACGAAGCGTCCAACAAGGTTGGAAAAAGCGATAGGCGTAAGCGAGGCGGTTGGCCTTCGCCTAGTGCCTGGGCGGTGGCTAAGCGCTCTAGGTGCAGCCTAGGCGGTAATATAGTCTTTACTCGTAGTGTATTTGTGATTATTATATGGGTGTTCATATTAGTTTAGGGCATATAAATAAGTTAATTACCATCTACTGCCATTGGAATATAACTCGGTTGGCATATCAGTGCATCATGCGGCATGATTTATTGCTTGGGTAGGCAATTCCTTGCTTGCCCTGCCTAGACCTCCATTTATGCCCTATGCGAGGCGTTTGGCCATTGCCTTGCGCCTAGGCGTGCCTAAGCGCCTCCTAGGCACTGCCTTTTCCAACAGAGGCGTACAGTATGTACGTTCTTTGTTTTCCCAACTTGGTTCACCATATATACCCGTGAGCCTCCACATGTCACCATTCATCTCTTCCACTGAAACATCGATGAAATCTAAGGTGATAGTACGGGAGTAGATCATAATCTCCTTCTTCCATACCATTAGCAATCCACCTTTCCTTTCATCAACACTTGGAGCAATTAGCATGTGATCCATGCGAAGTTTCTTCATTAAAATTTCTGCCCTATCTTTATCCAGATGCGTCTCGAACAAGAAAAACGCATCCGGTTCATGTCGCCGCTGGATGTCGAGAAGTGAACGAACTGTCGAGGCGCCGAGGAGGCCCCGATAGTTCCAACTGATAAATTTCGTTGTAGTACTAGCCAAACAGATGTATGTTCAGACCTAAACTCGCAAGGAGTATAGTGGACGGATATCAAGACTGCACGGACCTTGCCGAGAAGCCGACACGCACTGCAGGACAGAAAACCGAACGTCGTCGAAACCAACGTCGGGACAGAACACCAGTCGCTGCCGAAGCCAGCGTCGGGACAGAAAACTTGCACGATCTGAAGGACTCCCGATTCGTTCAACAGCCAAAATCCAGATGCATATGCACTATAAAAGCCATATGTAGCAACACCGTGGTCCGTGGATGCAGTCCTCGTGACGGAGGAGCAGATTTGAAGCAGCCAGTAAGAGCAACTCCAATGGGGCGACCCATTTCGTCCGCTCGCGTTTGTTTGGGTCGGAGCGAACAAAAGTGGCGGCCCAACGCGCTGACCCAAACGGACGCGCGTCCGTTTGTCGTCCGCGGGCGACCTATTCCAGTCCCAATTTTAAGCCGGATTTGCGTCGGCGCGGACACGAGACGGACGCGCGCGCGCCTACTCCTCTCCCTGGGCCCGCCTGTCGGTGGCAGCCACCACTATTTCCCCCCATTTTCCCCAAAAACGCTCCCGCCCGCGCGCGCCCCCGCCCCCCAACCAGCCATGGAGGACGCCATCGACCTCGACCTCGACGCCGCCGCCGGCCTCGCCTCCCTAGCCTCGTCCGGCGCCGTCGCCCCTCCGGGAAAGGCAAGCCTCGTCCCCGCGCAAGACCGCCGCGGCGACCAAGCCGAAGAAGGCGCTGACGCCCGAACAGCGGGCAAGGGAGTCGGCCAAGAGCAAGGGCCGGAGGCACGCCGCGGACGCGAGGGATGAGGCCGCTGCGCAGGCCGCCACTGTCGCCGCCGCGCAGTAGGAGTTCACCAACGCCCGCGTCGCCGCGGCAACGAGGGAGGCGCTCTACATGCTTGGGGTAAACCCTAGCCAGCACAGCCTCGTCCAAGCCGCCGTCACCGCGGCCAGCACCGGCTCGTCGGCATTTCCTCGGATGGTGATGCCCGACTCACCCCGCGCATCGGCTTGCATCCCGGTCCCCGGCTTCCACGTCTACCCGCAGGCCTCCCGCCTCTCCGGGGAGTGCTCACCCGACGTGAGCGTGGTCGCGCCTTCCACGCCCGCGCCCGCACCCATCGACCTCAACGCCACCCCGGTGGTCGGTGGCTCGTCGTCCGGCGGCACGAGGAAACGCGCGCGACAGGCGCCGGCCGGCGGTCTCCCGGACGCCCGTAACCTGTTCGAGGAAATGCCGTCCGCCGTCGACGAGGACTACATGCAACACCTCATCTTCGAGGGTGGTGCGTCGGGCACTGGCTACGATCCCGAGGAGACGCAAAGGCAGGACGCCCGCGGGGCGTTCACGCCGGCCGCTGGCTATGATCCCGATCAGGCGGCCTTCATGCGTGATCAGGTCGGCATCGACCTGGACGGCTTCCCCCTCGACCACGAGTTCCCGGATGACT
This sequence comes from Triticum aestivum, assembly GCF_018294505.1. Lineage (NCBI taxonomy): Eukaryota > Viridiplantae > Streptophyta > Magnoliopsida > Poales > Poaceae > Triticum > Triticum aestivum. Next base: position 474,326,269 of record NC_057811.1, read on the forward strand.
ATGGGATAGAGGAAGAGGATGAGTGCGACATCAAAGTGGAGCCTTTGTTCGAGGACGAGCTCGCCAACCAAACCGCCGGTCCTAAGCCGAAGCGCAAGAGCAAGCGCACGAAGGCGTACACAGCTGCCGAGGACAAGCTTCTTTGCGAGTGTTGGCGAGACATTGGACAAGACCCAAAGACGGGCGCCGAGCAAAAGCATTCAACCTTTTGGACTCGTGTGCACCGCGAGTTTCATGAGCGCAAGAAGTTTCCACCTTACCAATTTGAGCACGCGCGGGTGGGCCTCCATTTCCAAGCGGTGAAGGGTGATCCAACAAGAGTGCAACAATTTTTGCGCCACCCTTGAGAGCGTCAAGGCCCGCCCCATGAGTGGCATCAGCGTGCAAGACATGGTATGATAGCAAGCAAGCCGTCCTCTTTTGTGCCATCAAGATCATCCTTTTACGTCTTTATTTTGCCATCACTTGCCCATATGCTTGCATGGAAACATTTTGTAGGCATTTTAAGCTTTGGAGGCATTCAAGGTTCAACACAATGGCAAGTGCTTCAACCTCTCCCATTGCTATCGGGTCATCAAGGACGAAGAGAAGTTCAAGGCACAATATGCCGCGCTCAAGGCACGTGCGGGGAAGGGCGCCGTGGAGGATGTTGGGGAGGGTGAGCCGGCACGGCCGCGGGGGAAGACCAACTCCAAGAAGGAGGACAAGCGAGATGCGGCCACCAACGCCTTGATCGCAAGCGTGGACGGCATGATGAATAAGAAGGACTCAAGAGAGGAGGAGCGCCAGCGTTTCAAGGCGGAGCAAATGGATGCTTTCATGGAGATCCAAAGGAGGAGGCTTGATCTTGACGCCGAGAAGCAAGCCAAGATGTTCGAGCTCGAGGCGGAGAAGCAAACCAAGATGCTAGAGATCGAGGCCGCCAACGCCAAGACAAAGGCGAAAGAAGTGGCTCTTGCAAGCATCATGACCGGGTTGGAGATCATGAAGGTGGATCTCAACGCCTTGTCGTCAAGGAAGAGGCCGTGGTTCGAGAAGATGTAGACCGACATGCTCAAGTTTGACGACGAGTGATCTATGGCGTCGAGGGCCATCTTTTTTATATGCCGGCAAGTGTGCCGACATGACCACGGGAGCCGCGATGGCGTGGTCGAACTCAAGTCCCACCATTTTTTGTGTGCTGGCATGTGTGTCGGCCGGCTGACGAGTGCGCCAGCATGAACTGTGGTGTTTTCTGAAGCCGGCATGGTGCCGGCATGAGACATGGCCGCTGGCATGATCGGCCGCGGGCCTTTTTTATTTAAAAGTTGAATGCGGATATGAAATGGGGTCGGGGCGTTGGGCGCATTGCCGACCCAAATGCAAAACTGGGCGGACGGTGGGCGGGCGGCCGACCCAAACGGACAAAAAGCGGACAAATGCGCCTTCCGTTTGGGTCGCCCCATTGAAGTTGCTCTAACCCACACAGAAGCAGCGTCAATTGGCTAGCACAGAAATTCTCCTTCTCTCTAGAGACCATCAAACCAGTTGCATAGAGGTGCCCATGGCAAGGGCGCGTACCAGCGCAGAAACAGGATCAGCGGCCGACGCCCGCGGCGGCGGCGGCCAAACCCTAATTGCCTTCCCAATCGCAGGGGCTCTAGGACATGTATTTTTTTCAAGAGTACGTCAAAGGCGTACCGTATTTTTATAAAAGGGAGCAAAACAATTTACAAGAAGATCGAAGACGCTGCGAACAGGCTTCGATCGAACACCCACACCCACACCTACAAAAACTCTGAAACTACTCTCCCGCTAGATTGTTGAAACCTCCTGCTCCAGCGGCCCTCCACTCTTTGGCTTGGTCGATGATCTGCCCCAACAATTGTGCCGGCTGCAGTTGCTGGTTAACCCTGCCAAAGACCCGGGCGTTCCATTATTTCCAACAGCCCAGGTCGTCAACATGAACAAGGAGTCGATGCCCTTCCTTTCGCTCCTTGGGATTGCGTTCGGGTCCAGCCTCTTGCGATCGCTTTCAAAAGATAGAGATGCTCTTACCGTTCCTAACCTACGTAATATCGGATTTTAGGAGCATAACAGAGACAACGTCACCTTTATTTTTGAAATGGCGTCATGTGTGCCCAGGTGCAATTGAGTATGGATCCGCTTGACAACAGGCAATTAAAAATATTGAGTATAATGTATATCAGGAAGTATAGGATAGACTAGGATTTATTTCTGCCTTGTCTTGTACTTCAAGTTGGTCATTGTACTTTTATATATATGCCGACGAGCTCAAGCAATACATTAATCGATTCCAGCAAATCCCTCTCTCAAACCCTAGCCGCCGTCCCCGGGGCGGTCCGCCTCTATGACCGTCGCCGGGGGCCACGCTGCCCGTACCTAGGGTTCGTCCGCCGGTCGTGTTGACCGGCTGCCCTAGAGAGTCTTTTTCCCGAGCTCTTGCTCCGGGTTTTTCTCTCTCGCCGGTGGTTTTGATCGACGTTTCTTTTTGGTTTTTCGATCTACGATTAGTTTGCATCGCCCGCCGCCGCCGTCGACCACCGTGCGCCTCTACTCCGACACCGGCGCGACCGGCCGGCCTCTTCACCGACCCAGCGGCCCCGCGCGACAGGCGGCCCCTCACGGCCGACGTCCGCGCGTCGGCCCGCTCGTTGACCTACGCCGGCGGTCACCGCCCTATCCCCGAGTTCAGCGCGCCCCTCCACCGATCGAGCAATGGGTTGCCGTTGCGTCGCCCCATCGGGTCACAGCGCCGCCGCCCCGTGGTTCTCCCCGTGGCTGCACCGATCTGCGCTGCCGCTGCGTCGCCCCTTCGGGCCGTAGTGCCGTGCCCCGCGGTCAACCACCGCACCGAGGCCGTCCGCTCCAGGTCGTCCCCGAGGCTGCACCGACCCTCGCGCTGCCGCTGCGTCGCCCCGTCGGACCGTAGCGAGCGTGGCACGCGATCCCTGCAACCGCCCCGAGGTGTTCCCCGCCGTCGCCCCGACCAGCCCGCCGCCGTTGCGTCGCCCCTTCGGGCCGTAATGCTGCGGCCCGCGGTCCACCGCCGTCCAGCGCGTTGACTTCCACGGGATATGCGTCGCGCCGCCTCCCTTGGCGCGGGAACGTCACCGTCCACGCCGGTCTTCGTCACCCTGTTGGGTTCATTATCGCCTACTTCGAGCACCACCGCCGCGCTCCTTCTCTAGCCGCCGCCGCCTCCTTAGGCCGCCGCCGCCGCTGCTCTTCTTCCGCGGCTCCCCGGCGACTACCTCGACACCGGCGACCCCCGACTCGACACCGACCACGGTGTTCTTCGCACGGCTACCTCGACTATGGCTACACCACCTACGCTCTCGACTACCTCGACAAACGGCACAAAGGGCTACTGCCTTGCTTGAGAAACCTCGTCGGTTTCCACTCCAGCCACGACTCCGCGATGTATCGACCGTTACGACTGTGGGGGGTGTCTGTCGGCTTGCCTTCCGATTCTTCTCCAGTCTCACCGTCTGCGTCGCTACCATTGTGACTGTGGAGGGATGTTGAGTATAATGTATATTAGGAAGTATAGGATAGACTAGGATTTGTTCCTTTCTTGTCTTGTACTTCAATTTGGTCATTGTACTCCTATATATATGCCGACGAGGCTCAAACAATACATCAATCGATTCCATCAAATCCCTCTCTCCTTTCTAACAAAAAAAATATGGACCCGTTTGACAAGTTGGGTTGGGCCATGGAGAACGAGCATGGTCAAATCTGCGTGCTTTCTCCTCCCCTTCCTTCCTTCCTTCCTTCTTTTCATCTTCCTATAATCCTAAACAATCATCGCATTCACACCCACCCATCATATCGGCGTATGTATATATCGGAGCAGAGCAACCAACCCGTGGAAAGCATGTCAAGCATGGCGACCACCACCATACTGCTGCTGCTCATCGCGCTGCCTTTGCTGGCGGCAGCGGCCTCGGCTCAGCTTGTGGCGCAGCCGGGGTGTCGCGGCAGGTGCGGCAACGTCAGCGTACCCTACCCCTTCGGCATCGGCGTCGGCTGCTTCCGCGACGACGGCCAGCCGGGCTTCCAGCTCGACTGCAATAACTCCGGCCCCGGCCGGCCGCCGCGCCTCACCGTAGTCGGCTACGACTACCACCTCGCCGCGCTGTCCCTCGAAGGCGAGGCCCGGACCTACCTCAGGGCCACGCGCCACTGCTACAACTCCACGGGGGAACTCGTCGATAGGGTTACGGAGTACATGTCCGTCTCCGGCACCCCCTACCTCTTCTCGTCCACCAAGAACCGCCTCGTCACGCTCGGCTGCCCCAGCCTCGGCTACTTCAACGACGGCAGAGGCTTCTACGTCAGCGGCTGCACGTCCGTGTGCCGGCCGTCCCAGTACGCCCTGCCGGGCTCGTGCACCGGCGTCGGCTGCTGCCAGAGCGCCATACCCAACGGCGCCGACTACTGGGAGTCGACCCTTTTTAACTTCTCGCCGGGGCAGCAGGACACCGTCGTCTTCAACACCAACCCCACCTCGTGCCGCTATGTGTTCCTCGTCGAGACCAAGTGGTTCGACGGTCAAACCTCCCACAATTTCGTCAACCGCACCAACGACTTCACCGTGCCGCTCATGCTCGACTGGGCCGTCCGGAACGTCGGCAACTGCAGCGCCGCCAGGCGCAACGCCACCGACTTCGCCTGCAAGAGCGCGGGCAGCCGGTGCTTCGACGCCACCAATGGCCCTGGGTACCGGTGCAGCTGCCCCAAGGGCTACGACGGCAACCCTTACCTTGACGGCGGATGCGCAGGTACACATCCTGATTCCTGACACGGTCGAGTCACACGACACCAACATTTTATTGTAAATGTAGTAGTGTTACGTTACTTCAGGAGGGGAACGTTTGGTTCCTGGATACATATGTACCTTGTATACGGAAAAATAATTAGCAATTCAACAAAAAGTCAAAATTTTCTGAAAATATTTTTATAATAAACTTGACCTTTCATTGTACTAGTGAGAAAAGTTTCATAAAAAGAAAATTTGTTTTTGACTTCTTTTCAAAAAAGACAAATTATCGGTCAAAATAGCATGAATAGTGACCTATAATAGCAAATAAATTTTGTCTTTTTCGTTGTGAAGTCAACATTGGATTTTTTTTGTGAAAATTTATATACTAGTGCGCAAGTAAGTCAAGTTTAATCTAAAAATACTTTTGAACTAATTTAACTTTTTGTTTAATTATTTAAAAAAATCTCCATATAGGATGTATATAATGCGGGAGCCGAAGGGTATTTTCCTACTTCTGTACTTCTATTACTATATTTGTGATGATCATTTGTCTGACCAAATGATGTTGAAATTGCTCTGCAAACTGAAGATATCGACGAGTGCCGTCGGAAAGACGAATACCTGTGCTACGGTGAGTGCACAAACACGCCGGGAAACTATACTTGCGAATGCCCTCCAGGTACGAGTGGAGATGCCTACAGGGAGAGCGGCTGCCGGGCAAATGACAAGTTCACCTTGGCTCTCAAAATTGTTACAGGTACACACACGGATCTTGGGTCGTCTCGTGACATATTACACATATTTCATTTGTTCTTGATATTAACATATTTATTTTATCCAAAATTATCATTGGTCCTCCACGGGAATCTAAACTAACAATTGAGTATGCGATGTGTCATATCCAGGAGTTAGCGTCGGGGTGTTTTTGTCACTATTCACGTGCTTCTGGGTCTACCTAGGACATCAGAAGCGGAAGCTCATCAAGGCAAAGCAAAGCTTCTTCGAGCACAACGGAGGCGTCATCCTACAGCAGCAGATGTGTTCCTACAGTGGCGCCGCTGGGGGAGGCAGTGGTGGGTTCAAGATATACTCAGAAGAGGAGCTCAGGAAGGCGACCAACAATTTCGCCGCTGATCAGATCCTCGGTCGCGGCGGCCACGGCATTGTGTATAGAGGTGTTCTCGAGGACAGTACCATAGTGGCTATAAAGAAGTCCAAGATGATGGAGGAAACCGAGACCAAGGAGTTCGCAAGGGAGATGTTCATACTCTCCCAGATCAACCACCGAAACGTCGTCAAGCTACACGGATGTTGCCTTGAGGTGGAGGTGCCAATGCTGGTCTACGAGTACGTCTCCAACGGCACCCTCTACCACTACATCCATGGCGGCAAGGGCCTCGAATCCAATACGGCACTCGACACCCGTCTACGGATAGCGGCAGAGTCGGCAGAGGCTTTATCGTATATGCACTCATCGGCTTCGCCCCCGATCCTTCACGGCGATGTCAAGACGGCTAACATCTTGCTCGACGGCAACCTCACCGCCAAAGTTGCGGACTTTGGGGCGTCGAAACTGGCGCCTAGTGATGAAGCCGAGATTGCGACATTGGTGCAAGGCACCTGCGGATACCTGGACCCGGAGTACCTCATGACATGCCAACTGACTGACAAGAGTGACGTGTATAGCTTTGGTGTCGTTCTATTGGAGCTTCTGACAGGAAAGAAGGTGATCTGCTTCGATGGGCCAGAGCAGGGCAAGAGCCTCGTGTCCCGATTCACGACAGCCATGAAAACCAACCGACACGATGAGGTCCTTGATAGCCGGGTGAGGAAGGAGATGGGCTCCAAGGCATTGGAAGAAGTCACACATCTTGTGATGCGATGTGTGAGCATGAGTGGGGAGGAGCGACCAGCAATGAAGGAAGTTGCCGAGAGGCTAGATGCATTGAGGAGGTACCAGCAGAACCCATGGGGTCAGGCTGGTGCCGGAGGTCTGGAGGAGGGGCAAAGCTTGCATGGCAGGGAGCAACAACGTGATGTGACTTATAAGTTTATACCTCAAGATGTGCTTGATGTTGAAGAGGGCAGTACATACACATTTAGCATGTAGATTCATCTATTGTTGTTCGTGACCCTTTTGCAATGTGTGACTCAAATGTGTGATTGAGTTGGGGTGGCTAGCTGGATCATTTGACTGAGGTGCATATTCTTCACCCCAGATCCTTAATAACATTTCCAGTGTTACCTGGGGATATGGTGTGTTTGTTTGAATGTTTTTTCCTCTAAATTCCCAACTTATCAAAGTGTGCTTCACTTGCAGGTGTTGACGAGTGTCTTGATACAAAAATATGTTGAGACCGCAATATCATCGGGGACTTTATTTGTTGCGCTCTGAAACGAAATATGATCCAGAGAAAATGTAGTGCACCTCATCCAAACAAAATAATCTCAATATAGGTATATATATACATGGCGCCTATATACATACCTTTCTATTTATATTAGATGATATATATAAAAATGGGAACTTATGGGGTGGACACTTACACATTTTGTACACAGGTGTTACCATTGGATTATGTGCTGCCTTGGCAACGCCACTTGTTGGTTTGAGTGGGGTATTGTTTTTCTATAGATGGAAAAGAGGTATAAGAAAACAACAACGCAAGATGTACTTCCATAAAAACCAGGGCCTTCTTGAAAGTGCTTAGTATCCATGTGTGTTTTTGTTAATTAATCACAATATCTATGAACTAATGTTTTCAATTGAGAATTTGAAGAAAAGTTTCATATGCAATGCATGAAGAATATTGGATGAATTGATGCAAGTCGTCAATGTGTGTGTAAAGATATGTTGCAAGATTTGATGGATTTGGACTAAAGACAATGAGTAGACCCACGCACCACGCAGACGAAGCGCCCCATCTCCAGCTCGTAGCTCACCATAAGGGACGCCTTCAAGTGACGCCTCGTCGTCGACATGCCGCTGCAACACCATCACTACACTTCATCACCAAGGTCTTCATCAACATGGTATTCACCAACATCTTTGTTGACACAAAATTGCTGCCTTGTCCACAAGATGGACATCTCTAGCGTCCTCTGACATACTTTTCTGCATGGCACGCTATCGATGACGGCAAATACTGCGACACGACAACATCATCGACCACGTCATCCATGCCTGCATCGACACGACATCACTATAGTGATGACCCCTACATGGCAACAATGTCCTGGAAAAACCGATGTGTGCTTCATGGGTTTTCCCCGGTGTTAGCAAAATTGACGGATTCATCGACGACGTCACCCTATGACATCTACAAGGTGCATAGTCCATGACGAGAACACCATCAGAGATCTGCAAGGTGCACCATCCACGACTACAGCTCCATCATAGTGCATTTTTTGTGCCTCGGGCTTTGTGTGACTTCGTCCATGGCGACTACATCATCGATCGCGGCTACGTCATCATGACCAGATAGCTCGACATTGACATCAAGGACTATGTCTATAGCTACACATCGGCAACAACTCAAGTCAACAGCATCCACGCAACTCCCCTGTGACTGGCGGGGAGGGGGGCACAGAGGAGAAGACAAGGAAGGCACTAGAAGGGGTCACAATCACCGTCCTAGGTGCCGACCCATCAGACATTAGAGGCATAATTGATGATGGTGAAGCGGAGAATATGATAGAAACGCAAGGCTTCAAATTCACTCACAATCTTGTCAAGCTACGACCAAGGGAGGGTGTTAGAAGTACAATTGAGTTCGGTTTGAGTTAAGGAAAGATAGGGATAGTATTGGTTTAAATCATACATTACTTCTCTTGTGCTCCAAGTCTCTTCCACCATTGTACCCTATATATACCTCTACGAAGGTTGGATAGGTACATTGTAGAAATATTCAGGGTTTCTCTATTTTTCACCTAAGGAACATTGTAGGTTATTACAGTAACTTGCATTGTTCATTTGTCACTTTTTCAAAATTTCTATTGTTTAGCGAACACGCTAAAGACAAAAAGAAAATGTTGAACTGTGACAATCTTGTCAAGCTGAACATTAGTAAGCAGATGTTTTAGACATGGTGACATGGCTAAGTGGCAATATGCAATTGAATATTGATCCACTTGACTACTTTCCGCGAGCACGCCATGGAAGACCAGCCAAGTCGAACCCGCTTTCCTCAACATTGCTGCTTTCTCCCGGTTCATGCATCTCCCTCCTTCCTTCTTCCAATAATGCTACTCCATCTCGAAAATGCATAAGAACACTCGGCGACTCACCTCTATGATATCTCACCATTAAAGAAGCATAGGGATCTGTGTCATTATATTAGTTTGGGTGTATTCTTTAGTTTAGGATGATGAATTTTTTTCTTTAAGAGAAGTATATGGTTGTATCCTTCTGCACACTCTTAATGATCTCTGAGGATAATAAATGCGTTATTGTGGGTGTCTTGAATGACATGTGACAGTGGTCCCACATGCATGCAGATTTTGTTGAGCCCCACGTTTACACCACATCTAATAATATTTAGTTTGTCTGACTAGTGAATAATTAATAAGATTTTTTTAAACAAGTATGTTTTTACCAAGTTTTTAAGAATCATTTCAACTTTTGAAAAATATGTTTAATAGATTTAAATCATTTTCAAGATTTAGGAAATGTGGAACCAAGTTTTGTCAAATTATCTTTCTTCTATAAAAACTGAGAATCTCATTCTGAGAAAATAGAAGTAAATAGTGGGTTTCACGGTTATAAGATTTTTATTCTTGGAATAGTCATGGTAAATTCCACGAAACTATGTCTTTCTTGGGAAATCAAAATTTTACTATACTAACTCCTGGGAAATTATGTAAGAATATTGAGAGATTTTCGTTATATTTCTTGTCGTTTGTTTTTACTAAAAACACAAAAACTTCATGATAGTAATTCTAAGAAATTTCATTACACTCATCTCAGGACTTTTCCTTTTGTAAAATATGTGTTATTATTAGTCACATTGGTTGTCGGTTTTGTACCGTGCATTTCACGCGGCCACAGGTCATAATGCACCATACAAATTTATTTGTATTACCACCACATCCACTTTCATCACCTACTTTTTCACACACCAACATTTAAATCGGACACTGTTTCACACCCTACAATCAATCCGATGTCCAAAAGTCGTCCATGGAGTCTTTGTTTTGGAAACTTTACAGACCAATTAACACTATGGACCCACCACACTGCCATATATTGAATGACAATGGCCAGGTACAAACTGTTCCGGTGTACACATTGGCCGGGTATTCACATGTAAGAAATCATTACGTCAAAGGATGCACGCATCCCCAGCGAACACGGGGGCGGACGTGATTTCAGTGTGTTGCGTCGCCGAGTGCTCCTAATCCGCTTCCCTCATCTAAATTACTTGTCGCCATTTTAGTATACTTTTTGGGCAAGTCGATTTTCTATCAGAACTGATTTACATTAATTTGGATCAGTTGATTTTTTTTTAAAAAAATTAGTCCATGATGCATTGGATGCTTGGTTGTTAATCGATCATGCAAGCCAACCACATATAGGCCTGATAGGCAAATTGAGTTGGGCTAGTTTGTTACTTGGCTAAATAAGCCTATACTAGTGATTTATTTTTTTTGCAAAAAAGGTGCTTTCTAAAAAGTAATAGATTAGTGACATCGGTATTACCCCTACAAAAGTAAAATAAAAATCAAAAAATGAACTAAAAGCTAAAACAAAATAAATAAAACGTTTTCTATGGAGGAATGAATTCATGGCATTGGTATTACACATTCAGAAGTAAGAAAACAAAAATAATAAATTTTCTAAAAAGAATGAAACCCTTTAAGAAGAAAGAAAATGAAAAAGAAAAACCTTTAAAAACTTGCACACAACTTTGCAATAAATTGCAATTTTTGAAATATGCAAAGAATAAGCATATAATAGTGCAATTTTCGCATACTATAATTTACACACATATTATTTAGGACTTTTACTTATACTTGCACACACAAAAAAAGAAATGCATTTCTAAGAAGGAATGAATTAGTGGCATTGATGTACTCTTTTAGAGGAAAGAAAGTGAAAATAAATAAATAAAATAATTATAAAATTTGCACGCAATTTACAAAAAAGTTGTATTTTTTTATACTCCCTCTATTCCAAAATACAGCGCTTCCTCTATCCCCGTGCTTCAACTTTGACCATAAATTTAACCACTACCACTGAATTCGTGTTCAAAAGAACTTTTCAATTATATAATTTTTTCTCCCGCCGCGGTCGGTCTCGTTGGTTAAATTTATGGTCAAAGTTGGACCTCGAAAAACGCGGGCGCACTATATTTTGGAATGGAGGGAGTAATATGCAAGAATAAGCATATAATAGTGTAATTTCGCAAAAAACATGTTTACTAAGAAGTAATGAATTAGTGACATGCTAAAATTGGTATTACCCTTTAAGAAGAAAGAAAATGAATAAATATAACAAACTCAAAATAGTTAAATTTCCTAAGGAAGAATAAATTAGTGGCATTGGAATTACCAATTATGAACAAAGAAAAAGGGGAACAAAATTTGAAACAAATAGTGACATAATTTGCACAAAATATGCATAAAATTTGCGATTTTTAAAAACATGCAAGGATAAGCATATAAAAGTTGATTTTTTGCAAAACAAAACTAAGAACAAATGAATTAGTGACATTGGTATTACCTTAAAATAGAGTGAAAGTGAAATAAAAACTTAAACAATATAAAAATAATAAAGTTTCTAAAAGAGAATGAACTAGTGGTGTTGATATTTCCTTTAATAATAAATAAAATAAAATAAATAAAAACTTACACCAAAATTGCACTTTTTGTAGTATGCAAAGAATAATCATATAATAGTACAATTTTAGCACATATTATATAGTATTTGTATGTTTATATTTACACTCACCAAGCATCCTATAAATACCGACAAAATAAAAAATAAAAACCAATTAATAAAGAAAAGGAAAAACACATAAAAACAGAAAAAAAACAAAGGAGATATAAGAAGGCTGAGCACTGGAATGGGCTTCGGCCCATTAAAGAATTGACTGACCCAAATCTGTGCTCAGTCAAAAATAAAAAGGTCAACACAAACACACAGATTAACCCAGAAAAAAAAAACAACACGGAACTTAACGCAGAAATCTATGGCCCAAAAATTGAGTGACCCAAAATTAATTTTCAGCCGACTTACATATAGCTAAAGTGATACTTTTTTTATCAACAATATCACCTTTTAAGGTTATTTTAGTGTACCTTTAATATAAAATTATACTAAATCAGCGACAATTGACATGAGTAGGAGACCACTTCTCAGCCTAGGCTCATCTGCACCCTCGTTGAAGAAAAAAATCAAAATAAATACTAGAAAATTCAAAAAATTACAAATTTTTTGCATGTTAGATAATTTGATGCGTGGGGCCCGTTCTAATTTTCAAATCATTTAGATATCTGAGCAACTCTCGGCAAAGAAGACAAATTCAAGGTTTGTAAAAAAGGTTACTGTTTATGCACTGTTCTGACCCGATTTGCCTTTTTTGTTGAGAGCTACTTAGATGTCCAAACGATCTGAAAATTGGAGCTGACCTCGCGCAATAAATTTTCTACAATTCAATATTTTTGAATTTTTTGTGATTTTTTTCTAACCGGATGCAGATGAGCCTGGGCACCGAAACGCCGCACTCAGAGTATACTCCCTTCATTCTAATACAAGTCTTTCTAGAGATTTTAACATGGACTACATATATAGATATATATAAACATATTTTAGAGTGTAGATTCATTCATTTTCATCGGTATATAGTCCATATTCAAATCTCTAAAAAGATTTATATTTTGTAACCGAGGGAGTAGTTAATTACTCCTGTTGGCAAGACCGGTGGTCATGCGGTTACGCAAATCATACTCACATCTACCATCGGTCCATCTCCATCGTCCACACAGCTCACGTGACCGCGTAAGTATATATCGGAGCAGAGCAACGAACTAGAGAAGAACATGTACTGCTTCTCCTGATCGGTGTTGCATTTGCTGGCGGTGGCGTCAGCTCAGCGCGTGGCGCTGCCGGGGTGCCGGGACAGGTGCGGCAACATCACGGTCCCCAGCCCTTTGGCATCGGCGCCGGCTGCTACTGCGACGACCGACTCCGGGGCTTCCAGCTCGAGTGCGACGACGACACCGTCCACGCCCCACCGTCTTCGGCCGCTACAACCGCGTCGCAGGCCTCTCCTCGGCAGCGCCTACCTCTTCTCGTCCACCGAGAACCGTCTGGTGGCGCTCGGCTGCCCTAACCTCGGTTTCTTCGTCGACGCAGCCGGATACTACGTCATCGGCTGCATGTCCGTGTGCCGGCCATCCTGGTACGCCCTGCCGGGCCTGTGCACCGGCGTCGGGTGCTGCCAGAGCGCGATACCGCCCGGGATCAGCTTCTTCGAGCCGCACCAGCGCAAATTCCCGCCGCACCAGGACGACAATCCCACCTTCATCAGCAACGCCATGTCGTGCCACTACGTGTTCCTCGTCGACACTGAGTGGTTCACGTACAGCGACCTTGTCTTCCTCAACCACACCGACGACTTCGACATGCCCGTCGTGCTCGACTGGGCCGTGCGGAACGTCGGCAACTGCAGCGCCGCCAGGCGCAACGCCACCGACTTCGCCTGCCGGAGCGCGCACAGCGAGTGCTTTGACGCCGACAACGGCCCCGGGTACCGGTGCAACTGCTCCAGGGGCTACGACGGCAACCCCTACCTCGACGGTGGATGCACAGGTGCACACCCTCCTGATTCCTGAATCAATTCTAAAGTGCAACTGCTCTGTTACGTAGGTTGCGATTTGCCTGGTCAAATGTTCAAATCACTTTGCAAACTGAAGACATCGACGACTGCCAACTGAAAGACGAATACTCGTGCTATGGGGTCTGCACGAACTCGCAGGGAAGTTACACTTGCCAATGCCCTCCCGGGACAAGTGGAGATGCCACCAGGAAGGATGGCTGCCGGCAGAAGGACAAGTTCACATTAGCTCTGAAGGTCGTTACAGGTAACACATTCCACTTATCTAGTTGATTCGTCCTGCAAATTCTTTTGGGCGATCCTTTTGAAGAATAATGTTCTTTCCGGGAATCTAAACTAATAATCAAGTATGCAATTTGGCATATCCAGGAGTGAGCGTGGGGGTGTTCTTGTCAGTGTTCATGTGCTCCTGGCTCTACCTGGGGCTACAGAAGAGAAAACTCATCAAGGCAAAGCAGAGCTTCTTCAAGCACAACGGAGGCGTCATCCTGCAGCAGCAGACGCGTGGGGCTGCCGGGGGAGGCGGTGGCGGGTTCAAAATATTCTAAGAAGAGGAGCTCAAGAAGGCGACAAACAACTTCACCGCCGACCAGATCCTCGGTCTCGGTGGCCACGACATTGTGTACAGAGGTGTCCTGGAGGACAATACTGTAGTGGGCGGCCATCAAGAAGTCCAAGATGATGGAGGCCACCGAGACCAAGGAGTTTGCGAGGGAGATGCTCATCCTCTCCCAGATCAACCACCGGAACATCGTCAAACTGCACGGCTGCTGCCTCGAGGTGGAGGTGCCGATGCTTGTCTATGAGTACGTCTCCAACGGAACTCTGTACCACTACATCCATGGCGGCGAGGGCCTCGACATCAACAAGGCACTCGACACCCGCCTTCGGATAGCAGCAGAGTCTGCCGAGGCCCTGTCATATATGCACTCGTCGGCCTCGCCCCCAATCGTCCACGACGATGTCAAGACGGCCAACATCCTGCTCGACGGCAGCCTCGCCGCCAAAGTCTCTGACGTCGGGGCGTCGAAGCTACAACCAAGTGATGAGGCTGAGATTGCAACACTGGTGCAAGGGACCTGCGGGTATCTGGACCCGGAGTACCTCATGGCATGCCAGCTCACAGACAAGAGTGACATCTATAGCTTTGGTGTTGTTCTGCTTGAACTCTTGACAGGGAAGAAGGTGTTGTGCTTTGATGGGCCAGAGGAGGACAGGAGCCTCGTCTCCCGATTCACGATGGCCGTGAAAGCCGACCAGCACGACGAGCTCCTTGATGACCAGGTGAGAACAAAGATGGGCCCAGAGGCGTTGGAAGAAGTAACGCACCTTGTGATGCATTGTGTGAGCATGATCAGGGAGGAGCGTCCATCAATGAAGGAGGTTGCTGAGAAACTGGAGGCTCTAAGGAGGTACCAACGACACCCATGGTGCCGATCCGAAGGAGGGGCAAAGCTTGCTTGGCGAAGAGCAACAACATGATACGTTCAGACCGCAAGATGTTCTTGATCTTGAAGAGGGTAGTACATATACTTTTAGCTTGTAGCAAAAAAAAAATGCTAGAGCTTTCAATTTGTAGATTATTCCAATGTTTGGTGGGGACTCGTTTTAAAGTTGGACACAAATGTGTAAAATCTTATGGATGAAACAGCAGAAATGTAAATTAATTCAATTAGAAAATAATTTTTTTTGCGAGAACAGAAGAGCATGTTGATTAACAAAAGAGAAATGCAACTGAAATAACAAATAGAAATGTTCCAAACAAAAAAAGACAGTTGTAGCGGATGTGCTCCTCGGAAGTAACATAACGGGCCCAAAATCGCGCGAGGCCATATGTCAATGTGCGCAGCCCAAGGCCAATCCTTTGGTCTGGACAAAAGCGAGTGCATGCACATTGATACTCTATGTCTTATCTTTAGCGAGATCGAAGCCGAGCTCGTCTACAGGGTGCCAGTAGTGGGCCGGTTTATTGACCTTGTGGTTTCATCACGTTTGACGTCAAACACATGTTTATTATTATTATTATTATTATGAAAATTCTAAATACTTATATTATTAAAGGAATAATTTAGTTAATTTTTTAAAAGTGTTCATCGCTAAAAAAAATTTCATGCATCATAAAAAATGTCTGCTCAACTTTTGGAAAATGTTTACACAACTCAAAAATGTATGTTACTTTCTTTAAAATGGTCACACGTTTAAAAAGTATATACATGACATTCTGCAAAATGTTATGCATTATAAAAATGTTCTTGCAATTCAAAAAATGTTTCATACCATATGTTATATTTAAATTTGTTCACATGTTTCAAAAATATGTTTGTGACATGTAAAAAATAATCTTTATATATTGTAGAAAGTGTTCGCAGAGTTGAAAAAAATCATCTCGTTCATTAAAATATTTCAAGGTGTATTTGAAAAATATTTAACACATATTCATCAAAATTTTAAAAACATGTATTTGAGAAAATGTTAATCATGTATTGTTTTTGCCATGTGTTAATATGTATTTGGAAAATGTTAAATGATATAAAGCATGTTTTAGATGTATACTAAAAATGTACAATTTGTGTGAAAAAAGTAGACATGAAATCATATGTTTGAAAAATAATATCATAAACGTGTACAAAGAGATGTTCTTATGTATATGAAAATTGTACACTGTGTACGAAAAAATTACACGTGTTGAAAAAAGAAAAATCTACCTACTATAAAGAGAGGTGATATTCTTGGTTCGTCATTTTTCACATGACGATTTTGCCCCTCCAGCAAATTACATATTACGTCCGAACTGACACTACCGCTTCGTTTCTATCTAAATAAAATTGCGCCCTCAATATTCTCTCTGATCAGCACGGTCCCACGTCGGCTCCTCGACGACGTTGTGTTTCATGTGGCTATGCTGGGATACCCTTCGTTCTGAACTGCTTCGAGCCGTACCAACGGAACTTCCCGCCAGGGCAGAATGGCGGTTCTGATCTCGCCTTCATCATCAACACCACGTCGTGCCACTACGTGTTCCTCGTCGAGCTTGATTGGTTCAGCTACAGCGACCATGTGTTCCTCAACCGCACGGACGACTTCAATGTGTCGGTCGTGCTCAGCTGGGCCATGTGGAGCGTCGGAAACTGCAGCACCGCCAGCCGCAATGCCACAGACTTCGCCTACCGGAGTGCACGCAGCGAGTGCTTCAACGTCACCAATGGCCCCAAGTACCGGTGCAGCTGCTCCTAGGGCTACGAAGGCAACATGTACCTCGACGATGGATGCATAAGTACACATGATTCCCGAGACGAGTCACACAACGTCGTAAAAAAATATACAACTTTTACAGTAGTTGGCATTTTTTGGAGCCGTTCGTTTGTCTCGATCTAACGGCGCATACATACGTAGTACTCAAAAGTACGCGGATGAAAGTACTCGAAAGTACTATTAGTCTAGGGGCATTTTAGTCCTAGGAAATATATGACAAGGTGGGGCCCTCTCGTCCAATGCAAAACCGCCGCCCCTCTCCTCCAATGCAAAACCGCCGCCCCTCTCGTCCAATGCAAAGCCGCCGCCGTGCTCCTTCCCCTCCTCCATCACCATTGCAACCGCGGCCATCTCCTAGCCTTCTCCTCCTTCTCGCGGCCGCAACTTTGCTCTTCTCATCTTCCACATCCACCCCCCCTCTTCCATCCACGCAAGATCCTCGATGGAGCAGCAGATCGAGCACATCGGCGGCAGCGAGACGCCGACTTCGTGGAGATCGCCGGCGGCGAGAACGCCGACTTCATGGAGATCGCCGGCGGCGACCAGGTCAAGATGGCCAGGTTGACGGAGATCCGTTCTTGGTTTCACAACATATTGCAGATGAACTGGACGGCAATGGCCACTTTGAAGCAAATGACGAGGAGGGAGAGGGCAAAGCTTCCCCCCCCACCCGCACAACCGATGCACAAGGTCGAGATCCTCCTCTGGGCGATGGAGCAGGCCGATTCGTCCAGCCCGTGGACCAGGCGTAGGTGGTGGGCGTTCAGATCCAGGGTAGAGCATCCACTGGATCAGGAACCCACGGTGCACGAGGTGCCGTTGCAGATTGTGGAGCCTCCAACCGAGTCGGAGATGACTCCGAAGCGCAAGAGGAGGAGGACAGTGGTCGCGACATCGCTTCCCCGCCGTTCTCCACGCTTCCCTCGCTGCTCTCCTCGTCTGAACGGCGGCTGTAGCTATGTTTAGGGTAAGATTGCTGAATTTCATTCATCATTACTTGCCACTTGCTTAATTTGATTCTCTGCAATATGTTCTTGCTACCTGTGTACTTGAATCCGTAGCCTCTGGGGTTTTTCTTGTTAAGTACATGAGAATCAAATTCATATGGGCGTCCTAGTTGAAAGGATCTAGCATAGATTTTCTTGCATAATGAATGGTGGTTTTTGAATCTGAATCATTTTCTTAAAGTATTGATGAGGTATTTCTACTCATGTACTGGCCCCTCCATAATGTTTGCGTACATGTACGATTGTAGGGATCTAGCATAGATTTTCTTGTTGGATGGTGATTTTAGAATCTGATTCATTTTCTGTTCAAATAGACAGAAGAAAAAAACCCACTAGTATAGCTAAAACTCCATCAAGCAGGCAGATGATGCATTTGCAATATAATGGCAATTTACTGAATTGACACAGAGTTGCCATACTGATCTCTTAAAACACCACCCATCGACTCATGTCCTTCTTAACTATCATATGATGCATCTACATTCAGTTTTAATTGGTAAGAATCCTGTTCTGACCACTTGATTATTTCTTTGACACCATTTCCTGTTTTGGCAATTGGTCTGCCTTGTTGCATGAGGACAGAACCAATACCTTGACCTGATGCATCTGTTTAAAAAGTAAATGGTAGGGTCAAATAAGGCAAAGCCATAACAAGAGCAGTGACCAGACAATTCTTCAATGTTGTGAAGGCCTCAGTTTGAGCATCTGACCACTGGAATGAATCTTTTTTTAGACAACATGCCCTAAATACTCAACTTCTATTTGTAAAACTAGAATTCAATTTCTGAATCTTTTTTTAGACCACTGGAATGAATCTTTTTTAGCATATATAGAAAATGCAAACCAAATATCGCAAAAAAGAGAATTTGAAATAAGATGTAACATGTTATTTTTTGAGTGGTCAGGTAATTTTTATGTAAACAAAAGGAAAAGGAAAAAAATAAACAAAAGGAAAAGCATGGGCCAGCCTAGACATCTAGACCCACGCGTGGTCCAGCACGCGGGATAGGCTGGCCTGTGAAAGCCCATCTAATCTGGCCCATCGCGTGGGCGCACCAGGGCAAAGCAGACTGTGGTGGGAGTTTAGTCCCACATCGCCGAGCGAGAGAGAGACGCGCAGCAGCTTATATACCCGGATGTGCCTCCCCACTCAAGCTCCTCTCATATGCAGGAAGTACTTTGCTTAATGTTTCATGCTCTTTGCCCAGTTGGCCCCACCAGCAGAAGAGTAATCTGCACCCCGGGCCTGTATCCTTGCCCATAAACTGTTGGGTTCCTAGTCGTATACAGGCCGTGGTGTATGAAAACTCCTGCCTCTGGTATGGTAGGTGTGCATTTTTTTGCATTCATACTGAAATTAGTCAACAAAATTTAACACATGCTCACTGACTTACCTAGCTTTGTTTGTGCAAGAGATCATGTGTGCCAAAATTTGGGTGATTTGGAGGTGGTCGAAAAAATCACCGCATTCCGGACGGACCATTTGGTCTAACTTAAGCCATTTTTTGAACAAAGGTCATTTTTTTCCACCACCTCCAAATCACCCAAATTTTTTATGACACGGTGACCCACATGTGCCAAACATGTCTATGAAAGAAAAATTTGGAAAACATATATTTTACAATGCCCCTTTGAGGTATAGACCGATGTTAAGATCAGTCAGTCTAGAGGGCAGTATAAATTCAAAAAATTCAAAAAAAAATAAAAACTTGCAACCTAGCTTTGTTTGTGCAAGAGATCATGTGTGCCAAAATTTGGGTGATTTGGAGGTGGTCAAAAAAATCACCGCATTCCGGAGGGACCATTTGGTCTAACTTAAGCCATTTTTTGAACAAAGGTGGTTTTTTCCACCACCTCCAAATCACCCAATTTCTCTATGACACGGTGACCCACATATGCCAAACATGTCCATGAAATAAAATTTGGAAAAAATATATTTTACAATGCCCCATTGAGGTATAGACCGATGTTTTGATCAGTCAGTCTAGAGGGCAGTATAAATTCCAAAAAATATAAAACCTTGGAAACTTAGCTTTGTTTGCGCAAGAGATCATGTGTGCCAAAATTGAGGTGATTTGGAGGTGGTCGAAAAAATCACCGCATTCCGGAGGGACCATTTGGTCTAAATTAAGCCATTTTTTGAACAAAGGTGGTTTTTTCCACCACCTCCAAATCACCCAATTTCTCTATAACACGGTGACCCACATGTGCCAAACATGTCCATGAAAGAAAATTTGGAAAAAAATATTTTACAATGCCCCCTTGAGGTATAGACCGATGTTTTGATCAGTCAGTCTAGAGGGCAGTATAAAATCTAAAAGATTCAAAAAAAATAAAACCTTGGAAACCTAGCTTTGTTTGTGCAAGAGATCATGTGTGCCAAAATTGAGGTGATTTGGAGGTGGTCGAAAAAATCACCGCATTCGGAGGGACCGTTTGGTCACTTAAGCCATTTTTTGAACAATGGTGGTTTTTTTCCACCACCTCCAAATCACCTAATTTCTCTATGACATGGTGACCCACATGTGCCAAACATGTCCATGAAAGAAAATTTGGAAAAAATATATTTTACAATGCCCCCTTGAGGTATAGACCGATGTTTGGATCAGTCAGTCTAGAGGGCAGTATAAATTCAAAAAAAATTCGAAAAAATATAAAACCTTGGAAACCTAGCTTTGTTTGCGCAAGATATCATGTGCGCCAAAATTGAGGTGATTTGGAGGTGGTCGAAAAAATCACCGCATTCCGGAGGGACCGTTTGGTCTAACTTAAGCCATTTTTGAACAAAGGTGCTTTTTTCCACCACCTCCAAAGCACCAAATTTCTCTATGACACGGTGACCCACATGTGCCAAACATGTCCATGAAAGAAAAATTGGAAAAAAATATATTTTACAATGCCCCCTTGAGGTATAGACCGATGTTATATCAGTCAGTCTAGAGGGCAGTATAAATTCAAAAAAATTCAAAAAAATATAAAACCTTGGAAACCTAGCTTTGTTTGTGCAAGAGATCATGTGTGCCAAAATTGAGGTGATTTGGAGGTGGTCGAAAAAATCACCGCATTCCGGAGGGACCATTTGGTCTAACTTAAGCCATTTTTTGAACAAAGGTGATTTTTTCCACCACCTCCAAATCACTCAATTTCTCTATGACACGGTGACCCGCATGTGCCAAACATGTCCATGAATGAAAATTTGGAAAAAATACTTTACAATGCCCCCTTGAGGTATAGACCGATGTTTTGATCAGTCAGTCTAGAGGGCAGTATAAAATCTAAAAAATTCAAAAAAATATAAACCTTGGAAACCTAACTTTGTTTGTGCATGTGTGCCAAAATTGAGGTGATTTGGAGGTGGTCGAAAAAATCACCGCATTCCGGAGGGACCATTTGGTCTAACTTAAGCCATTTTTTAAACAAAGGTGATTTTTTCCACCACCTCCAAATCACCCAATTTCTCTATGACACGGTGACCCACATGTGCCAAACATGTCCATGAAAGAAAAATTTGGAAAAAATATATTTTACAATGCCCCCTTGAGGTATAGACCGGTGTTTTGATCAGTTAGTCTAGAGGGCAGTATAAAATCTAAAAAATTAAAAAAATCCTTGGAAACCTAGTTTTGTTTGTGCAAGAGATCATGTGTGCCAAAATTGAGGTGATTTGGAGGTGGTCGAAAAAATCACCGCATTCCGGAGGGACCGTTTGGTCTAACTTAAGCCATTTTTTGAATAAAGATGATTTTTTTCCACCACCTCCAAATCACCCAAATTTTCTTTTACACAGTGACCCCCATGTGCCAAACATGTCCATGAAAGAAAATTTGATAAGAAGTCGCAAGCAGCTTTCCTTGCACTCTACGTGGAGGATATGTAGGATGAGTATGATTCATCATCTTTATTCATCCTGTATATTCTTCAGTTGGAGAGAATGGATGACTAATGTATTTTTCGGATTTACCAGGCTTTTATTTTGTTTTCAGGAGTAAAATATAATTCCTCCATTACATCTATTTCCAAATTTTATCGTGCAACCTAAACAAGCTACACGCAGGCCACGAAGAAACCATGATTCTTGAGGTTGCACTTGAAAAACTCACATATAAAATGCAAAAAAAAATATCCCAAACTAATACTGTTACAAGGGAGTGGACAACCAAATAGCTGAGTCATACAATATGAGTTAGTCACTAACTGACAGAATGAAGTATTTTAGAGAAAAGGTCACACGATACTAGACATAGACGACAATGCACACGCCAACATCAGGTTGATCGTCGACATACTTGATGTCCGACCGTGCGCACAATGTTGTAGCTATAATAGTTCTGCTTTGAGATCCTGCACATAAGGATATTATTAATGCCATGGAATATATTTGGACACACTAAAACATTAAATTACGGCATATTAGGTACCTCTATCAATTTGGCGCACGTACGTCGATTGTGACCATCTGCCTCATGACAATAGCTACATCTACCCTTTGTTCTGGTTTTCTTCATCTTTGCCTGTAGCCTTTTCTTCGGAGCACCTCGGCCTGGCACATGCACGGGATACAGAACCTTTTCGAAACCTTCACCATCAAGGTTAGCCGATTGTGGCATCAATGGGCCAAACCTAATGCTGTTACCCTGAGCATTAGTTGATCCCATGCTATAAGCTTGTTCACTTGTTGATCCCTTGCAAACATCTTGTCCTTCCAAAACCCTTTTTAGATGCTGAAACGCCTCATCAGAGTGGCATGCCTTGAAACATGTTGCGTGACTAAAATTCCTTAGCTTACGGTACCTTTGTAGGGCTGCAGAGTATGCATACATCTCGCTCTTTCTGGTCAGTGCGAATGCACATTTTGCACTCATTGTCCACCTAGTGGGAACACAACACCTGGCCAGTGTTTCTTCTTGTAAAATTCCCAATATGTAAAATATGTGGGAACATGGTGTGCCTGCGCATTCCAATTTGCGGCAAGAACAACTGATACTGCGAAGCATACCTTCCTTCGACTCCGTGCGCACTTCGATCTTTTTATCCATTCTTTCCTTCTTAGACACAACGTATGTGGTAACCTCTGCTGCATCAAGTACCTCTCTGATCTCACATTTTTTGACAGCATCTATGCTCCATAAGACCAACTTAAACACAGCAGGAGTGAAAACTTTCGCGGCGTGTTTCTCAAGAACTGAAGCATTTTCCTCTGTGAACGGAACGGACTGTAAGGCCTCGACGTCTTGGAGAGCCTCGTTCAAGCGTCGCGACGCAAGGCAACGCTCATAGTGCTCTAGCATTTGAAACAACGTCATCTTAGCCTCAAGATGCGTATGTAGCACCGAGTTTATGTTGGGGAACGTAGTAATTTCAAAAAATTCCTACGAACACGCAAGATCATGGTGATGCATAGCAACGAGAGGGGAGAGTGTTGCCCACGTACCCTCGTAGACCGAAAGCGGAAGCGTTAACACAACGCGGTTGATGTAGTCGTACGTCTTCACGATCCGACCGATCAAGTACCGAACGTACGGCACCTCCGAGTTCAGCACACGTTCAGCTTGATGACGTCCCTCGAACTCCAATCCAGCCGAGTGTTGAGGGAGAGTTTCGTCAGCACGACGGCGTGGTGACGATGATGATGTTCTACCGACGCAGGGCTTCGCCTAAGCACCGCTACGATATTATCGAGGTGTAATATTGTGGAGGGGGCACCGCACACGGCTAAGAGATCAATAGATCAATTGTTGTGTCTATGGGGTGCCCCCCTGCCCCCGTATATAAAGGAGCAAGGGGGAGGCTGGCCGGCCCTTGTTGGCGCGCCAGGAGGAGGAGTCCTCCTCCTAGTAGGAGTAGGACTCCCCTCTTTCCTACTCCTACTAGGAGGGGGAAAGGAAGGGGGAGAGGGAGAAGGAAAGGGGGGCGCCGCCCCCCCTCTCCTAGTCCAATTCAGACCAGAGGGGGAGGGGGCGCGCGGCCCCTCCTGGCTGCCCCTCTCTCTCTCTCCACTAAGGCCCATAAGGCCCATTACTTCTCCCGGGGGGGTTCCGGTAACCCTCCGGCACTCCGGTTTTCTCCGAAATCACCCGGAACATTTCCGGTGTCCGAATATAGTCGTCCAATATATCAATCTTTATGTCTCGACCATTTCGAGACTCCTCGTCATGTCCGTGATCACATCCGGGACTCCGAACAACCTTCGGTACATCAAAACATGTAAACTCATAATATAACTGTCATCGTAACGCTAAGCGTGCGGACCCTACGGGTTCGAGAACTATGTAGACATGACCGAGACACGTCTCTGGTCAATAACCAATAGCGGAACCTGGATGCTCATATTGACTCCCACATATTCTACGAAGATCTTTATCGGTCAGACCGCATAACAACATACGTTGTTCCCTTTGTCATCGGTATGTTACTTGCCCGAGATTCGATCGTCGGTATCTCAATACCTAGTTCAATCTCGTTACCGACAAGTCTCTTTACTCGTTCCGTAATACATCATCTTGCAACAAACTCTTTAGTTGCAATGCTTGCAAGGCTTAAGCGATGTGCATTACCGAGAGGGCCCAGAGATACCTCTCCGACAATCGGAGTGACAAATCCTAATCTCGAAATACGCCAACCCAACAAGTACCCTCGGAGACACCTGTAGAGCACCTTTATAATCACCCAGTTACGTTGTGACGTTTGGTAGCACACAAAGTGTTCCTCTGGTAAACGGGAGTTGCATAATCTCATAGTCATAGGAACATGTATAAGTCATGAAGAAAGCAATAGCAACATACTAAACGATCAAGTGCTAAGCTAACGGAATGGGTCAAGTCAATCACATCATTCTCCTAATAATGTGATCCCATTAATCAAATGACAACTCATGTCTATGGCTAGGAAACATAACCATCTTTGATCAATGAGCTAGTCAAGTAGAGGCATACTAGTGACACTCTGTTTGTCTATGTATTCACACAAGTATTATGTTTCCGGTTAATACAATTCTAGCATGAATAATAAACATTTATCATGAAATAAGGAAATAAATAATAACTTTATTATTGCCTCTAGGGCATATTTCCTTCAGTTTAAACTCTCACTCCGCTGATTGCTGCTCAATCCTAGAAAACAACGGCCCTCAAGATATGGAGCACACCACAGTTTTCTCATCTTATACATCTGATGCAGCCAGGAGTCCTCACTTGTTACTTTATTCCGTTATAAGAAGTGTAACCATTTTCTCTCATGCTCTTCAATGGAAGATGTATCATATATGAAAGATCGGAATTCCTCCTTTACTGCATCATCATGCAGATGGCGTACAATGTTCTACTGAATGTGCCATATACAGAGCCTATGGTTTGAGTCAGGCCACACCACCCTGATTGCTCTCTGCATTGCAAGGTCCCCATCCGTGATCACAGATATAGGATGCTTCTGTCCCATAGCATCAGAAAAGGTCTGTAACATCCACTCGTATGCCTGGCTTGTTTCATGTGAAATGATACCACATACAAAAATAACGGTGCTGCGTGGTGATTCAACCCGACAAACGGCACAAATGGCAGATTGTACTTATTGGTTCTGTATGTGCTATCAAAAACAATAAAGTCTCCGAAAGCCCCGTAGTCAAGTCGGGATTGACTATCACACCAGAACAGTCCCTTCAGATGGCCAGCTTCATCAACCAAGTACCTGAAGAAAAAATTTGAATCTTGCTCTTGCCTCGCCACCATGTGATTGATCACCGTTGGAGCATCCCCGGAAGAAATTGTTTCCTGCTTGTTAGCATGGCAGACATTGTAAATGTCCCTCATAATGCATCCAACCTCATCATATCCACCGTATTGCATGCACATAATATCCATAATATGATGTTTTCTGATCCCAGATTTTTCCATGTCTGCAATGTCCGCTTTCTGCTCATCGCTAATTCTTCTGTGTGAACGCAAAAGACACGACAGATCCCGTGGGGCTAGAGGATGGTTGTGTTCATCGATGAAATCCTTGACAAACCACTGACCTGTTTCCTCCTGTCTTGCAATCACCAATTTAGCTTTACACCCTACACGAGTTATACTCCGTGGCCTCCTCTTTCTATCTTCCATCTTCCTCTTCATGTGCTTCTCTTCACGAACCCCTTCACGACTACACACAAATTTCCTTAAAATTATATGGCAGTTGGATCCATCCCACTCGACATAGCTTCTCCGGACACTAAAACCTTTCTCAAGACCATATTATTATAGAATGTATAACCTTCATCCTCACTACTAAACATATTGTTGGCAATATGATAGTACTCCATCATTGACTCGTGACTTACGTCCGCCATGTCTTCCTGCATCACAATTCGGACAAATAAAAATCTGAAAGGACAGACATAAATGCATGCAAAACCCAGTACGAAATCTTGCATGGAATTTTAAACTTTGCTCCTTGTACATGTTATGGCAGATCATAAATGTCCATAAACTGGGTCCCCCGTAAACTAGTGAAGTGACCATGGATGATGAAAAATTCTAAATTGAATTGCATGCACTAGGGAAACCTAAATCGATGATGACTAAACAAATCTAAGTAGGAAGTGCAGGCTACGAATCAAAGTAAGTTGAGATTCGGGCGATTCATACCTTAAGATGCAAGTCCGGAAGCGATGGGATCAGCGGGGGGCCTTTCTCCTATACCGCTGCCGCCGTCGCCGCCGACACTGCCGCCGCAGATGTCACGCCTTATTCTTCTTCCTGCTGCCGACCACGTCTTTTATAGTGAAGGGGACCAGGAGGAGGACGAGAACGATGCCGACGACGGTGAATTGGTTCCTCTCGCCGGGCTCGTCGGACAGAAGGAAGAGGACGAGAACGACGCCGACGACGGTGAATTGGTTCCTCTCGCCGGGCTCGTCGGACAGAAGGAAGAGGACGAGAAGGAGGACTTGACCGAGCTACTAGATCTATACGTGGTTCTGGTCGTGGACGTGATCGGTTGAATTTTTTTTTACCGTGGACCATTATGCCCTTCTCTGATTAAACTAATTAAGTTAATTCATTCTTAATCCCCCACCAGATCGGACGGCTAATAAAAATCGGAGGGGTAAGTACTCGAAAGTACTTCCAGTACCGCCCCAATTACCGTAAAGGAGCTCAAAAAAATTAATAGTTTAATAATGAAGTACAAACCTATCATGTTCTTTTAGTAGATATGTGATGTGTATGATCAAATGTTAAAATTATAAACTAATGACATCAACGAGTGCCAACTAAAAGACGCGTGCCATGGAGTCTGCACAAACATGCAGCGAAGCTTTACAAGCCGATGCCCTGTCAGGACCAGTGGAGATGCCACCAGGAAGGCCGGCTGTCGGCCAATGGACAAGTTCACCTTAGCTCTGAAAGTCGCTACAGGTAATTTCATAAAGACAAGTTCACCTTAGCTTTGCAAACTGAAGACATCGATCGATGGATGCAACATATTCCACTTATCTAGTTCACCTTAGCTTTGCAAACTAAAGTTCTTTTTTTATGGATGATGCTTCTTCTTGGATATCTAAACTAATGATGCAGTATGCACTATATCATGTTTAGGAGTCAGCATGGGGGTGTTCTTGTTGGTGTTCATGTGCTGCAAAAGAGAACACCCGTCGAGGCAAACCAGAGTTTCTTCGAGCACAATGGAGGCGTCATCCTACGGCAGCAGATGCATTCCTACAGTGGCGCTGCCGGGGGAGGTGATGGCGGTTTCAAGATATTCTCGAAAGAGGAGCTCAAGAAGGCGACAAACAACTTATCCGTCGATCAGATCCTTGGCCGTGGTGGCCACGACATTGTCTATGGAGGTGTTCTGGAGGAAAAATCCACAGTGCCTATCAAGAAGTCCAAGATGATGGAGGCGACCGAGACCAAGGAGTTTGCGAGGGAGATGCCCATCCTCTCCCAGATCAACCACCGGAACATCGTTAAGCTGCAATGCTGCTGCCTTGAGGTGGAGGCCCATTCTGGTCTACTAGTACGTCTGCAACGGCACACTCTACCACTACATCCATGGTGGCGAGGGCCTCGACACCCGCCTTAAGATAGCAGAAAAGTCTGCCGAGGCACTGTCTTATATGCACTCGTCAGCCTCACCCCCAATCCTCCACGGCGATGTCAAGACGGAAAACTTCCTGCTCGACGACAGCCTTACCGCCATAGTCTCTGACTTTGGGCATCCAAGCTAGCACTAAGTGATGAGGCTAAGATTGCATCATTGGTGCAAGGCACATGCGGGTACCTGGACCCGGAGTACCTTATGACATGCCAGCTGATGGATAAGGGTGACGTGTATAGCTTTGGTGTCGTTGTGCTCGAGCTCTTCAAAGGGAAGAAGGTGCTCTGCTTTGACGGACCGGATGAGGACTGGAGTACCGTGTCTTGATTCGTGACGGCCGTGAAAACCGGCCAACACGATGAGCTCCTTGATGACCAGGTGAGAACGGAGATGGCCCTCGAGGCATTCGAAGAAGTAACGCACCTCGTGATGCAGTGTGTGAGTATGATCAGGGAGGAGCGTACGTCGATGAAGGAAGTTGTAGAGAAGTTGAAGGCTCTGAGAATGTACCAATGGCACCCATTGGGTCAGGCTGGTGTTGACCCAGAGGAGGGGAAAAGTTTGCTTGGCACGGAGCAACATTGTGATGTGTATTGCAAGTTTAGATCGCACGACATGCATGATCTTGAAGACAGTATTACGTATACTTTTGGCTTATATATTTTTTTGCAAAGACTTATAGTTTGTTATTTTGGAATGAAGGAGGGACTTTAAATTAATAAAGCCTACAACAACAAAAATGCTAAAGGTATGAAACAAGCAGTCACAACATAACAGTTACAACTTACATGGACGCGACCCCACGCCAAACTGAGTTCAGACACTTATGGAGCCAAGGATAGCATCTTAATACGCATGCTTCAGTATGACCATCTTCGGTCGTACCGCATGCCGTCTTCTCTGTCCTGAAGGGCATCGCCACCAGCCGGTACGAGGAGCGGTACGACCACAGATGCTTGTACAAGAGGCGGTCTTCGCTTTTGGAACTGAACCAAACACCACGCAGTCAACTACTCCCTCCGTTCCATATTACTTTTCGCTGATTTAGTACAAAGTTGTACTAAATCAGCGACGAGTAATATGGAACGGAGTGAGTAGTTTAGAGGTAAGAGCATCTCTAGCAGAGCTATCGTATTGACTCGGTCGCCATAATAACCGCCAATATGGACTAGAGTGGCACTCTAACAGAGTTCTGGGCTGCCATAATGGGACAGAAGATTTTTTCCATGGCATAAGATAGGATACAATCAAATCCTGCCTGAAAGAAATATCTGGCGTGGATGAACTGAGCACCTGCGTAACAATATCATTCTTATTGTGGACAAAAATACGTCCAAAGTTGCATATTGTTCTCAAAGGCTGGCATTTCCTAGCCACTTTTCCTCCTAAAAATAAATCCCCGACTCATTTTTTATCGCGAATGATTCAAAGCGGAAAATATGTTTCTTTGCCACCATTAGTTAAGCCAAAAAGTGCAAGTCACTTGGTTTTCGTTATGCCTGAGATACCACTTTTTAGCCTAGATACTTATTACATAGTAGTTTTTACCATACTCCATCCTCGGTAAATAGCCTGAATACCCATTTACTAAGCAAGGCATGATTCTTGACCTGCAGATCATGAATGCCAAAGCCACCTTGGTCTTTCGGCCTATAAAACACACTCCATTTGGCTAATCTATACTTTTCTTTTCATTGTCTCCTTGCCAAAAAGAATCTGGATCTGAAATAATCCAGTCTTTGTAAGACCTCTTTTGGGAGTTGGAAAAAAACATATAAAGAATCATATTTCTGAGGAAAAAATTGATCAAGACCAGTCGACCTCCAACAGAGAGCAACTTGTCTTTCTGACTGCTCAACCATTTTTCTAAGCACTCGTCTACATGTTTCCACTCCATGCTAGTGAGACGCCTATAATGAACCGAAGTTTCAAGTATTTAATCAGGAAATGGCCTTGTGCATGGCCAAACAAGTCAGCGTACTCAGCCGCTGCCTTGCAGGCTTGTCAAAATTAGAATAATTCACTTGTATGGAAGTTAATTTTGAGGCCCGACATTTGCTCAAATACTGAAAGCAAGAGTTTCAAGTTTTGAGCGTTGCCTGGGTAATGTTCCATGAAAAGAATCGTACCATCGACATATGGCAAAATAGAGAGGCCACCATCCAGAAGGTGTGGCACTACTCCTACAATCTGTCCATCCTACTCGGCGCGGTCAATCAGAATAGACAACATGTCAGCAACAATGTTAATTAACATTGTAGACATGGGGCCACCCTGATGTAATCCTTTTATATTTGAAAGAAATGGTCAACATCATCATTGACTTTTACAGCCACACTACCTTTAGTAACAAAACTTTGGATCCATTGGCACAATTATCGAAGAATCCTTTCATTCTAACAACCTGTTGAAGGAACGACCATTCGACCTTGTCATAGGTCTTTTCAAAGTCAATCTTAAGAAAATACTTCACTCATGTTTTTTGCACGCATCTCGTGAACGGCCTCATGTCGGATTACTACGTCATCGAGTATATTTCTTTCTTGAATGAAAGTTGTATAAAATGGCCGGACGACATGGTCAGCCGTGGTGTTGAGCCTATTAGTAGACACTTTAGTGAAAATGTTAAATCTGACATTAAGGAGACATATGGGTCTATATTGTTGGATCCACTCAGCTTCCTTAATTTTTGGCAACAAAACGATCTAACCAAATTTGAGCCTGGATAGGTCAAGATGGCAGGCATGAAGACAATTGAACAACCCCAAAAGGTCAGTCTTGATGACATCCTAGAAATTCTGATAGAATTCAACGGGGAAGCCACGAGGGCCTGGATCTTTGTTATGTTCCATTTGGAACACCACTGCTTTCACCTCCTCTTCATAGAAACGTGTTGTGAGGATATCGTTCTCTTCTGTCGTGACTTGTGAGATATCATCTGGTCGGGTTTTGTGAAGGGTAAAATTCCCTTCATCCGGCGCCTGAAACAGATATTTGTGTTGGAAATATGAGCAATTTACCATATGATTTTATTAACGAAAATACTAGATAAAGCATGACTAAAGTAGCAGAGATAAAGCAAGTCATGCGATCTGACAAAGAGAAGGTAGATAACATCTGCAAATATAAACTAGAACCGAACATCTCTAGAGTAGACAGTAGACCAAGTAGCAAATATGAAGTAGAACCTATCATGTCTAGGGAAAGGACTAGAACAAGGAACTGTGGCAGAACCTCTAAC
Source organism: Triticum aestivum (assembly GCF_018294505.1). Lineage (NCBI taxonomy): Eukaryota > Viridiplantae > Streptophyta > Magnoliopsida > Poales > Poaceae > Triticum > Triticum aestivum. The sequence continues at coordinate 474,357,448 of NC_057811.1, forward strand.
AGTAAAAACAAGAACACGTACGGGACAGCAGCTGCAACAATAGCACTGGACTTGGGGTCGGTGTCCTCGGTAGCCATGTCGTCGAGGAGGTTGTCGACGTCGGGGAAGTAGTCGTCGGAGTCCGGGGCGTCCGTGACGAAGAAGTCAGTAGTCGCGCAGAGCGCTCCCCAAAAACCTTATCACCCTTCTCCCGTACAAGACTCAAAGAGGTGCGGTTTCGGAGGCCTACTATCCCGACCTGCGGTGCACGCCGCAAGCCGGGATGAGGAAGATCGTAGCAGCAGCGCAGTGTTCAGGAACCGATGGCGAGAGGAAGAATGAGTTCTGGTGCGTCTCTCTGGGAGGAGCGACCTCCCTTTTATAGGCGCAAGAGAAGGAGGCGAGAGGGCAGCGACGGGAGGCGAAACGAAGAGACGGAGATGAAGCGAACAGCCAGCAGCCGAAGGGCTGCACCGTTCGCATTCGAACTTCACTTTCGCAAAAATCTTTTCAGCTTCCGTGTGACCTTTCGTATACCCATAGTGCGTGGCAAAAATTTAGACATCGGCTCGGCTCATTCCCGCGTCGCGTCGTGACGAGGCGTGGCGTGGCGTGGCGAGGCGGGCGGCGAAGGAGGAGCGCGCATGGATGTCCCTCTTGTTCTCATGCTCATACAAGTGGGGAAAGAACCTCCCTTATAAAGAGGTCCAACTCCCTCTAAACTAGCAATGTGGGACTAAACTTTAGTTCCACCTCTTGCCTTGCACAAATGGGCTGTGTGGGCCTCTAGGATTTATTAGGGATTTCTGAAACTGCTATTGGGCTAGGCCCAAAATAGACAAAATTCCAGCAATCCCCCACCAGATCCCAGAGGCACACAAAATTTGCCTTTGGTTCCAAAACACTGTTTTATATACCGGTACTGCAGTGGAGACTGTTAAGTTGAACTTCCACCTAGAACTCTATGCTACACTAGTAAGCGACTTGAACAGTGGACTATGCAAGTTTTCTGCGAATCTAGCTTCACATAAAGCCTTGACCGATAAGTGGCTACCGTGGGTCTTCCCCGCGGGTGGAGCTTATGCGTCATACTCCGAGACCTTTCATGAGTTTATTAGAGAGAACCCTACTCTCATAGATTGCGGCGTTTGACAATCAGACTCATATAGGTGTGTTCTTCAAAAGATGTTCTGCAGGACAACATCTCTGCTTAAATGAGCCACTTAGAACACATTAAGATATACATCAACCTGCCATGCAGATTAGGAGAGTATTGCATCTTCATGGAGTGGTATTGTGAATAGGAAGGATACTCTCCTCTCAGTTGACCAACAGCTTGTCTTCCACATCTAATTCACGGGATCTCCGATCACAAAGAATAGGTTACCACTGTGAACAACTCATATTGTGGGTCTCATACCCATCTCCCTCGATGCATTATCTATCACATTACGTGATAGACCCTTAGTAAAAGGATCTGCCAGATTTTTAGAAGTTTGGATATAATCCAATGCAATAACTCCAGAGTTTTTCATTTTCCTGTCAGACTTTAACCTTCTCTGAACGTGTCTTGATTACTTCATGTTATCCTTTGAGCTTCTCACTTTTGTGATCACAATTTGATTGTCGCAGTTCATAAGGATACCCGGTACAGGTTTTTGAACAACCGGCAAGTCATTCAAGAGCCGACGAAGCCAATCTGCTTCGACCGTAGCTGTATCTAGTGCTGTGAGTTCTACTTCCATTGTTGACCTCGTTAAGATGGTCTGCTTGCAAGACTTCCAAGAAACAGCGCCACCTCCATGAGTGAATACATATCCGCTCGTGGCCTTTATCTCAACAGCATCTGAGATCCAGTTTGAGTCACTATACCCTTCAAGCACCTTTGGGTGCCGGGTGTAGTGAATTCCATAATTTGCAGTGCCTTTCAAATAACGCAAAACTCTCTCTAGAGCTTTCCAATGCACATCTCCTGGTTTTGAGACAAACCGACTCAGTTTGCTAACAGCAAAAGAGATGTCAGGTCTTGTAGCACTGGCTAAGTACATAAGCGAGCCAATAATCTGGGAATATTTCAATTGATCTCTAGCAATTCTTCGATTCTTTCGAAGTAACACACTTGCATCATAAGGTGTTGGAGAGGGCTTGCAGTCACTATAGCCAAAGCGACTCAAGATCTTTTCCACATAGTGTGATTGAAGCAATGTAATCCCACCATCATCGTCTCTCAACAACTTGATGTTCAGAATGACATCAGCCACTCCTAAATCCTTCATCTCAAAACAGCGAGATAGGAAATTCTTGACCTCCTTAATAACATTCAGATTTGTTCCGAAAATTAGTATGTCATCAACATACAAGCAAAGGATAACTGTAACGCCCACGATGCGGCTATATCTCCCACGTGTCGAGGCACGACTTAGAGGCATAACCGCATAGTGGTTTTGTCGCAAGAAGGGTCATCTTCACACAATCCCATGTAATGAACAAGAATGGGATAAAGAGTTGGCTTACAATCGCCACTTCACACAATACATGAATATAATTCATACATCATCAAAAATACAAACATATAGACCGACTACGGTCAAAATCCAGATGAAAATAAGACAACCCCAAATGCTAGATCCCCGATCGTCCCAACTGGGCTCCACTACTGATCATCAGGAAAAGACACATAGTAACGACCACGTTCCTCGTCGAACTCCCACTTGAGATCGACCCCATCATCTGCACTGGCATCGTCGGCACCTGCAACTGTTTTGGTAGAATCTGTGAGTCACGGGGACTCAGCAATCTCACACCCGCGAGATCAAAACTATTTAAGCTTATAGGAAAGGAAGGGGTAATGAGGTGGAGCTGCAGCGGCAATAAGCATATTTGGTGGCTAACAAACGCAAGAGAGAGCGAGAAGAGAAGCAACGGAACGGTCGTCATCTAGCAATGACCAAGAAGTGATTCTGAACTCCTACTTACGTCAAACATAACTCAGACCGTGTCCACTTCCCGGACTCTGCCGAGAAGAGACCATCATGGCTACACACTCAGTTGATGTATTTTAATTGGGTCAAGTGACAAGTTCTCTACAACCGGACATTAACAAATTCCCATCTGCCTCATAACCGCGGGCACGGCTTTCAAAAGATCATACCCTGCAGGGGTGTCCCAACTTAGCCCATCATAAGCTCTCACGGTCAAGAAGGATAAACCTTCTCCCGGAAAGACCCGATCAGTCTCGGAATCCCGGTTTATAAGACATTTCGACAATGGTAAAACAAGACCAGCAAAGCCGCCCGAATGTGCCGACAAATCCCGATAGGAGCTGCACATATCTCGTTCTCAGGGCACACCGGATGAGCAGTCCGTACAACTAAAACCAATCCTCGAGTTTCCCCAAGGTGGCGCTGCAAAGGGCTCTAGTTTGGACCAGCACTCGGAGGAACACCGGCCCGGGGGTTTAAAATAAAGATGACCCTCGGGCTCTAGAAAACCTGGGGGAAAAAGGCTTAGGTGGCAAATGGTAAAACCAAGGTTGGGCCTTGCTGGAGGAGTTTTATTCAAGGCGAACTGTCAAGGGGGTCCCATAAATCACCCGACCGCGTAAGGAACGCAAACTCAAGGAACATAATCCCGGTATATCAGAAACTAGGGCGGCAAGAGTGGAACAAAACACCAGGCATAAGGCCGAGCCTTCCACCCTTTACCAAATATATATAGATGCATTAATTAAATAAGAGATATTGTGATATCCCAACATATCCATGTTCCGACATGGAACAAACTTCAACTTCACCTGCAACTAGCAACGCTATAAGAAGGGCTGAGCAAAAGCGGTAACTTAGCCAAACAACGATTTGCTAGGAAAGGATGGTTAGGGGCTGACATGGCAAAATGGGAGACATGATATAGCAAGTGATAGGTAGCGCAGCATGGCAATAGAGCGAACAACTAGCAAAGCAAAGATAGAAGTGATTTCGAGGGGTGGTCATCTTGCCTGCAAGGTTCTCAGAGTTGTCGAAAGCTTGATCCTCGTAAGCGTACTCAACAGGTTCCTCGTTCACGAACTCGTCTCCCGGCTCTACCCAAGACAAGAACAGAATCAACGGAACCACAATCAATCACGAGAAATGCACAAGCAACATGATGCAAAACATGTATGATATGCGAGATATGATATGCGATGCATATGCGTGCTCCGGAAGGAAAATGATGAACAAGGCAGTAACTTGGCAAACCAAGCATGCCACTGGAAAGATGAGATGATTTCGGTCGAAATCGATATAAAGATCACCGGAAACGGATGCACGGTTTGCAAATGGCAAGCAAAACAAGAATGACACGAATCTGTGATTAACAGCATGATAACACTTAAAATGCAACAAGTAACAATGCTACAGCACTCCAACATAGCAACAAAGCATATGACAGTAATCTACAGGAGATGCTTGACAAAAGATGAACACTAAGCTACGGCTAGTTCACAACATATCAAGCTCAAACAAGCATGGCAAAAGTGCAAAAGATAACAGGTTCACAGACTTGGTGAAAAACTGGACATGGCAGAAAACAGCATCAGGTAGCAATGTTCAAAGCACGAAATCAACATGCTGCAGGAACTTAACATAGCAAAACAAGACATGGCAGTGTTCTACTAAATGCATATGACAAAAGTCCCTTACTTACCATAAGCCAAAAAGGACCAGAAGGTATGATGGCAAGCATGTAAACATAGCAAGTTTTCGTTATCAGGTTCCAGACTTAGCAGAAAACAGAGCATGGCAGAAATAATAATATGAAGGCCTCTTTGTGAGCTTGATGCACTCACTACAGAGCAATGCATGACAAAACAAGCATACCTACAGCAAGATGGCATGTTTATAAAGCTATCCATGGCAAGAACAAAAGCCTAGCATGTATGGATCAACTACAATAAGCTTGGCAAAAATGAATATCTTATTAGGAATCTGCCAGAAATATTTTATAGCAAAAGTAGAGCAAGATTGAGTCATGCTATGGTACTCCATAATTGCAAAAAAAGGGCAGGAACGGATCAATTACAATAATAGCTACAAAACATCCTTACTGAACATCTTCAAAATATGCATGGATCTCTCTATAGCATCAAGTTTACATGGCAAACAAATAACAGCAGACAAAGACTTAGAGAATTCACCGTCTCTGAAATCAGAAACATTACGGAGCCTACTTTGCATGCTTGTGCTAGTAACCACAGAGATCACAAAAATATATGGCATACACCCTTGGAAAGATGGCATGGCATACAACAAAACACATGTAGAACTCATGCCCATAAGATGCACAGATTTAATGATACAAAAATGACAAATCTCCAAGTTCTGCCAAGAACCAGAAGATAACAGCAACTAGCCCTCTTGCAACAGAGATTTGGGCATCAAGATGACCTCTAATAAACATGGTGCAATTGAACAAAATGAAGAGCATCACGAGGCGAACAATTTAACATATTACACGCGCGAATCGGAGCTATATGCAAGGAGTTGTGCAACGATGAACATAGGCATATGCTGTAAGAAATCAATGACTTGGAAAAAAGGGGGACGGGGAAAAGTCAACGCATACAGTGGGTTGGATTAGATCCGATCGAGGAACAGTGCTTGGGCACGGGCTCGCCGGCCGGAGTGGAGGAAGAGGAGGCGGCGGACTCCGGCGGAGGGAGGAGGCGGCGGGGCCCCGGGCTGCGGCCGGAGGAGGAGGGGAGGCGCGCCGGCGGGCGGCGGTCGCCGGGCGAGGGCGCCGGCGGCGGCGTGAACGGCGGCGAGCGCGGCGGCGGGGAAGGCGGACGCGGGAGGCGGCGTCGCGGAGATCCGCGGGCTTGGGCGGGCCCCTCGTGGGCAGAACGGGCCGGCGGCGGGGGGAGGTCCGGCGGGCGACGTGACGGCTTGTGATTCGTCGGGGCGCGGCGGCGGACGCGTCCGGTGTTGGGAATCGTAGCATAATTTTAAAATTTTCCTACGCTCACCAAGATGCATCTATGGAGTATACTAGCAACGAGGGGAAAGGAGTGCATCTACATACCCTTGTAGATCGCGAGCGGAAGCGTTCCAATGAACGTGGATGACGGAGTCGTACTCGCCGTGATCCAAATCACCGATGACCGAGTGCCGAACGGACGGCACCTCCGCGTTCAACACACGTACGGTGCAGCGACGTCTCCTCCTTCTTGATCCAACAAGGGGGAAGGAGAGGTTGATGGAGATCCAGCAGCACGACGGCGTGGTGGTGGATGTAGCGGGATGCCGGCAGGGCTTCGCCGAGCTTCTACGAGAGAGAGAGAGAGGTGTAGCAGGGGAGGAGGGAGGCGCCCAAGGCTGTAATGTTGCTGCCCTCCCTCCCCCCTTTATATAGGCCCCCTGGGAGGGGGGCCGCCGGCCAAAACCCATCTAGGGTGGGGGGCGGCGGCCAAGGGGGGTGCCTTGCCCCCCAAGGCAAGTGGGAAGCCCCCCCACCCTAGGGTTTCCAACCCTAGGCGCATGGGGGGAGGCCCAGGGGGGGGCGCCCAGCCCACTAGGGGCTGGTTCCCTTCCCACTTCAGCCCACGGGGCCCTCCGGGATAGCTGGCCCCACCCGGTGGACCCCCGGGACCCTTCCGGTGGTCCCGGTACAATACCGGTAACCCCCGAAACTTTCCCGGTGGCCGAAACTTGACTTCCTATATATAATTCTTCACCTCCGGACCATTCCGGAACCTCTCGTGACGTCCGGGATCTCATCCGGGACTCCGAACAACTTTCGGGTTTCCGCATACACATATCTCTACAACCCTAGCGTCACCGAACCTTAAGTGTGTAGACCCTACGGGTTCGGGAGACATGCAGACATGACCGAGACGCCTCTCCGGTCAATAACCAACAGCGGGATCTGGATACCCATGTTGGTTCCCACATGTTCCACGATGATCTCATCGGATGAACCACGATGTCGAGGATTCAATCAATCCCGTATACAATTCCCTTTGTCAATCGGTATGTTACTTGCCCGAGATTCGATCGTCGGTATCCCAATACCTTGTTCAATCTCGTTACCGGCAAGTCTCTTTACTCGTACCGCAATGCATGATCCCGTGACTAACGCCTTAGTCACATTGAGCTCATTATGATGATGCATTACCGAGTGGGCCCAGAGATACCTCTCCGTCACACGGAGTGACAAATCCCAGTCTCGATCCGTGCCAACCCAACAGACACTTTCGGAGATACCCGTAGTGCACCTTTATAGTCACCCAGTTACGTTGTGACGTTTGGCACACCCAAAGCACTCCTACGGTATCCGGGAGTTGCACGATCTCATGGTCTAAGGAAAAGATACTTGACATTGGAAAAGCTCTAGCAAACGAAACTACACGATCTTTTATGCTATGCTTAGGATTGGGTCTTGTCCATCACATCATTCTCCTAATGATGTGATCCCGTTATCAATGACATCCAATGTCCATAGTCAGGAAACCATGACTATCTGTTGATCAACGAGCTAGTCAACTAGAGGCTTACTAGGGACACGTTGTGGTCTATGTATTCACACATGTATTACGATTTCCGGATAATACAATTATAGCATGAACAATAGACAATTACCATGAACAAAGAAATATAATAATAACCATTTATTATTGCCTCTAGGGCATATTTCCAACAGTCTCCCACTTGCACTAGAGTCAATAATCTAGTTACATTGTGATGAATCGAACACCCATTGCGTCCTGGTGTTGATCATGTTTTGCTCTAGGGAGAGGTTTAGTCAACGGATCTGCTACATTCAGGTCCGTATGTACTTTACAAATATCTATGTCTCCATTTTGAACACTTTCACGAATGGAGTTGAAGCGACGCTTGATATGCCTGGTCTTCCTGTGAAACCTGGGCTCCTTCGCAAGGGCAATAGCTCCAGTGTTGTCACAGAAGAGAGTCATCGGGCCCGACGCATTGGGAATCACCCCTAGGTCGGTAATGAACTCCTTCATCCAGACTGCTTCCTGTGCTGCCTCCGAGGCTGCCATGTACTCCGCTTCACATGTAGATCCCGCCACGACGCTTTGCTTGCAACTGCACCAGCTTACTGCTCCTCCATTCAAAATATACACGTATCCGGTTTGTGACTTCGAGTCATCCAGATCTGTGTCGAAGCTAGCGTCGACGTAACCCTTTACGACGAGCTCTTCGTCACCTCCATAAACGAGAAACATATCCTTAGTCCTCTTCAGGTACTTCAGGATATTCTTGACCGCTGTCCAGTGTTCCATGCCGGGATTACTTTGGTACCTTCCTACCAAACTTACGGCAAGGTTTACATCAGGTCTGGTACACAGCATGGCATACATAATAGACCCTATGGCCGAGGCATAGGGGATGACACTCATCTTTTCTCTATCTTCTGCCGTGGTCGGGCATTGAGCCGTGCTCAATTGCACACCTTGCAATACAGGCAAGAACCCCTTCTTGGACTGATCCATATTGAACTTCTTCAATATCTTGTCAAGGTATGTACTCTGTGAAAGACCAATGAGGCGTCTTGATCTATCTCTATAGATCTTGATGCCTAATATATAAGCAGCTTCTCCAAGGTCCTTCATTGAAAAACACTTATTCAAATAGGCCTTTATACTTTCCAAGAATTCTATATCATTTCCCATCAATAGTATGTCATCCACATATAATATGAGAAATGCTACAGAGCTCCCACTCACTTTCTTGTAAACACAGGCTTCTCCATAAGTCTGTGTAAACCCAAACGCTTTGATCATCTCATCAAAGCGAATGTTCCAACTCCGAGATGCTTGCACCAGCCCATAGATTGAGCGCTGGAGCTTGCATACTTTGTTAGCATTCTTAGGATCGACAAAACCTTCCGGCTGCATCATATACAACTCTTCCTTAAGGAAGCCGTTAAGGAATGCCGTTTTGACGTCCATCTGCCATATCTCATAATCATAGTATGCGGCAATTGCTAACATGATTCGGACGGACTTCAGCTTCGCTACGGGTGAGAAAGTCTCATCGTAGTCAACCCCTTGAACTTGTCGATAACCCTTAGCGACAAGTCGAGCCTTATAGATGGTCACATTACCATCCGCGTCTGTCTTCTTCTTAAAGATCCATTTGTTTTCTATGGCTCGCCGATCATCGGGCAAGTCAGTCAAAGTCCATACTTCGTTTTCATACATGGATCCTATCTCGGATTTCATGGCTTCTAGCCATTTGTCGGAATCCGGGCCCGCCATCGCTTCTTCATAGTTCGAAGGTTCACCGTTGTCTAACAACATGATTTCCAGGACAGGGTTGCCGTACCACTCTGGTGCGGAACGTGTCCTTGTGGACCTACGAAGTTCAGTAGTAACTTGATCCGAAGCTTCATGATCATCATCATTAACTTCCTCCCCAGTCGGTGTAGGCACCACAGGAACATTTTCCCGCGCTGCGCTACTTTCCGGTTCGGAAGGGGTGACTATCACCTCATCAAGTTCCACTTTCCTCCCACTCAATTCTTTCGAGAGAAACTCCTTCTCCAGAAAGGACCCGTTCTTGGCAACGAAGATCTTGCCTTCGGATCTGAGGTAGAAGGTATACCCAATAGTTTCCTTAGGGTATCCTATGAAGACGCATTTTTCCGACTTGGGTTCGAGCTTTTCAGGTTGAAGTTTCTTGACATAAGCATCGCATCCCCAAACTTTTAGAAACGACAGCTTAGGTTTCTTCCCAAACCATAATTCATACGGTGTCGTCTCAACGGATTTCGACGGAGCCCTATTTAAAGTGAATGCGGCAGTCTCTAAAGCATAGCCCCAAAATGAGAGCGGTAAATCGGTAAGAGACATCATAGATCGCACCATATCCAATAGAGTGCGATTACGACGTTCGGACACACCATTTCTCTGAGGTGTTCCAGGCGGCGTGAGTTGTGAAACTATTCCACATTTCCTTAAGTGTGTACCAAATTCGTGACTTAAATATTCTCCACCACGATCTGATCGTAAGAATTTTATTTTCCTGTCACGTTGATTCTCAACTTCACTCTGAAATTCCTTGAACTTTTCAAAGGTTTCAGACTTGTGTTTCATTAGGTAGACATACCCATATCTACTTAAATCATCAGTGAGAGTGAGAACATAACGATATCCTCCGCGAGCCTCAACACTCATTGGACCGCACACATCGGTATGTATGATTTCCAATAAGTTGGTTGCTCGCTCCATTGTTCCGGAGAACGGAGTCTTGGTCATCTTACCCATGAGGCATGGTTCGCACGTGTCAAATGATTCGTAATCAAGAGACTCCAAAAGTCCATCTGCATGGAGCTTCTTCATGCGCTTGACACCAATGTGACCAAGGCGGCAGTGCCACAAGTATGTGGGACTATCGTTATCAACTTTACATCTTTTGGTATTCACACTATGAACATGTGTAACATCACGTTCGAGATTCATCAAGAATAAACCATTGACCAGCGGGGCATGACCATAAAACATATCTCTCAAATAAATAGAACAACCATTATTCTCGGATTTAAATGAGTAGCCATCTCGAATTAAACGAGATCCAGATACAATGTTCATGCTCAAAGCTGGCACTAAATAACAATTATTGAGGTTTAAAACTAATCCCGTGGGTAGATGCAGAGGTAGCGTGCCGACGGCGATCACATCGACCTTGGAACCATTCCCGACGCGCATCGTCACCTCGTCCTTCGCCAGTCTCCGTTTATTCCGTAGTTCCTGTTTTGAGTTACAAATATGAGCAACCGCACCGGTATCAAATACCCAGGAGCTACTACGAGTACTGGTAAGGTACACATCAATTACATGTATATCACATATACCTTTGGTGTTGCCGGCCTTCTTTGTCCGCTAAGTATTTGGGGCAGTTCCGCTTCCAGTGACCACTTCCCTTGCAATAAAAGCACTCAGTTTCAGGCTTGGGTCCATTCTTTGACTTCTTCCCAGTAACTGGTTTACCGGGCGCGGCAACTCCCTTGCCGTCCTTCTTGAAGTTCTTCTTACCCTTGCCCTTCTTGAACTTAGTGGTTTTATTCACCATCAACACTTGATGTTCTTTTCTGATCTCCACCTCCGCTGATTTCAGCATTGAATATACCTCAGGAATGGTCTTTTCCATCCCCTGCATATTGAAGTTCATCACAAAGCTCTTGTAGCTTGGTGGAAGCGACTGGAGGATTCTGTCAATGACCGCGTCATCCGGGAGATTAACTCCCAGCTGAGTCAAGCGGTTGTGCAACCCAGACATTCTGAGTATGTGCTCACTTACAGAACTATTTTCCTCCATTTTACAGCTGAAGAACTTGTCGGAGACTTCATATCTCTCGACCCGGGCATGAGCTTGGAAAACCAATTTCAGCTCCTCGAACATCTCATATGCTCCATGTTTCTCAAAACGCTTTTGGAGACCCGGTTCTAAGCTGTAAAGCATGCCGCACTGAACGAGGGAGTAATCATCAGCACGCTGCTGCCAAGCGTTCATAACGTCTTGGTTTTCTGGGATTGGTGCTTCACCTAGCGGTGCTTCTAGGACATAATCTTTCTTGGCTACTATGAGGATGATCCTCAGGTTCCGGACCCAGTCCGTATAGTTGCTGCCATCATCTTTCAGCTTGGTTTTCTCTAGGAACGCGTTGAAATTGAGGACAACGTTGGCCATTTGATCTACAAGACATAGTGTAAAGATTTTAGACTAAGTTCATGATAATTAAGTTCATCTAATCAAATTATTTAATGAACTCCCACTCAGATAGACATCCCTCTAGTCATCTAAGTGAAACATGATCCGAGTTAACTAGGCCGTGTCCGATCATCACGTGAGACGGACTAGTCAAGATCGGTGAACATCTCCATGTTGATCGTATCTTCTATACGACTCATGCTCGACCTTTCGGTCCTCCGTGTTCCGAGGCCATGTCTGTACATGCTAGGCTCGTCAAGTCAACCTAAGTGTATTGCGTGTGTTCCGAGGCCATGTCTGTACATGCTAGGCTCGTCAACACCCGTTGTATTCGAACGTTAGAATCTATCACACCCGATCATCACGTGGTGCTTCGAAACAACGAACCTTCGCAACGGTGCACAGTTAGGGGGAACACTTTCTTGAAATTATCATAAGGGATCATCTTACTTACTACCGTCGTTCTAAGCAAATAAGATGCAAAAACATGATAAACATCACATGCAATCAAATAGTGACATGATATGGCCAATATCATTATGCTCCTTTGATCTCCATCTTCGGGGCACCATGATCATCTTCGTCACCGGCATGACACCATGATCTCCATCATCATGATCTCCATCATTGTGTCTTCATGAAGTCGTCACGCCAACGATTACTTCTACTTCTATGGCTAACGCGTTTAGCAACAAAGTAAAGTAATTTACATGGCGTTATTCAATGACACGCAGGTCATACAAAATAATAAAGACAACTCCTATGGCTCCTGCCGGTTGTCATACTCATCGACATGCAAGTCGTGATTCCTATTACAAGAATATGATCAATCTCATACATCACATATATCATTCATCACATCTTCTGGCCATATCACATCACATAGCACATGCTGCAAAAAACAAGTTAGACGTCCTCTAATTATTGTTGCAAGTTTTTTACATGGTTTGTAGGTTTCTAGCAAGAACGTTTCTTACCTACGTATGACCACAACGTGATTTGCCAATTTCTATTTACCCTTCATAAGGACCCTTTTCATTGAATCCGTTCCGACTAAAGTAGGAGAGACAGACACCCGCTAGCCACCTTATGCATCTAGTGCATGTCAGTCGGTGGAACCTGTCTCACGTAAGCGTACGTGTAAGGTCGGTCCGGGCCGCTTCATCCTACAATACCGCCGAAACAAGATACGACTAGTAGCGGCAAGAAGAATTGGCAAACTCAACGCCCACAACTTCTTTATGTTCTACTCGTGCATAGTAACTACGCATAGGCCTGGCTCATGATACCACTGTTGGGAATCGTAGCATAATTTTAAAATTTTCCTACGCTCACCAAGATGCATCTATGGAGTATACTAGCAATGAGGGGAAAGGAGTGCATCTACATACCCTTGTATATCGCGAGCGGAAGCGTTCAATGAACGTGGATGACGGAGTCGTACTCGCCGTGATCCAAATCACCGATGACCGAGTGCCGAACGGACGGCACCTCCGCGTCAACACACGTACGGTGCAGCGACGTCTCCTCCTTCTTGATCCAGCAAGGGGGAAGGAGAGGTTGATGGAGATCCAGCAGCACGACGGCGTGGTGGTGGATGTAGCGGGATGCCGGCAGGGCTTCGCCGAGCTTCTACGAGAGAGAGAGGTGTAGCAGGGGAGGAGGGAGGCGCCCAAGGCCTTTATATAGGCCCCCTGGGAGGGGGGGCGCCGGCCAAAACCCATCTAGGGTGGGGGGCGGCGGCCAAGGGGGGTGCCTTGCCCCCCAACGCAAGTGGGAAGCCCCCCCCCCCCACCCTAGGGTTTGCAACCCTAGGCGCATGGGGGGAGGCCCATGGGGGGGCGCCCAGCCACTAGGGGCTGGTTCCCTTCCCACTTCAGCCCACGGGCCCCTCCGGGATAGGTGGCCCCACCCGGTGGACCCCCGGGACCCTTCCGGTGGTCCCGGTACAATACCGGTAACCCCCGAAACTTTCCCGGTGGCCGAAACATGACTTCCTATATATAATTCTTCACCTCCGGACCATTCCGGAACCTCTCGTGACGTCCGGGATCTCATCCGGGACTCCGAACAACTTTCGGGTTTCCGCATACACATATCTCTACAACCCTAGCGTCACCGAACCTTAAGTGTGTAGACCCTACGGGTTCGGGAGACATGCAGACATGACCGAGACGCCTCTCCGGTCAATAACCAACAGCGGGATCTGGATACCCATGTTGGTTCCCACATGTTCCACGATGATCTCATCGGATGAACCACGATGTCGAGGATTCAATCAATCCCGTATACAATTCCCTTTGTCAATCGGTATGTTACTTGCCCGAGATTCGATCGTCGGTATCCCAATACCTTGTTCAATCTCGTTACTGGCAAGTCTCTTTACTCGTACCGCAATGCATGATCCCGTGACTAACGCCTTAGTCACATTGAGCTCATTATGATGATGCATTACGAGTGGGCCCAGAGATACCTCTCCGTCACACGGAGTGACAAATCCCAGTCTCGATCCGTGCCAACCCAACAGACACTTTCGGAGATACCCGTAGTGCACCTTTATAGTCACCCAGTTACGTTGTGACGTTTGGCACACCCAAAGCACTCCTACGGTATCCGGGAGTTGCACGATCTCATGGTCTAAGGAAAAGATACTTGACATTGGAAAAGCTCTAGCAAACGAAACTACACGATCTTTTATGCTATGCTTAAGATTGGGTCTTGTCCATCACATCATTCTCCTAATGATGTGATCCCGTTATCAATGACATCCAATGTCCATAGTCAGGAAACCATGACTATCTGTTGATCAACGAGCTAGTCAACTAGAGGCTTACTAGGGACACGTTGTGGTCTATGTATTCACACATGTATTACGATTTTCGGATAACACAATTATAGCATGAACAATAGACAATTATCATGAACAAAGAAATATAATAATAACCATTTATTATTGCCTCTAGGGCATATTTCCAACATCCGGCTCCGCCCGAACGTGTCCGGCGGCGGAGAGGGACGAGGGTTAGGGTTGGACTGTGTTTGTTTTTCGGGAGGCTCACATATAAATAGGTAGAGGGAGCTAGGAGGCTCCAAATGAGGTGCGGTTTTCGCCCACACGATCGTGTTCGAACGACCTAGAGCATGGAAGAGAGTTTGGTGGGTTTTGGGCTGGTTTTGAGGGGGGGTTTTGCTGCACGCACAAATGGACTTTGCGGATGCCCGGTTAACCGTTGGAGTACCAAACGACCTCCAAATGGAACGAAACTTGACCGGTGGTCTCCGGGTGGTATATTAAGGCCACTTGACAAGCCTCGGTCCATTCCGAGAAAGTTTGACACCCGCTCACGAAAGAAAACAAGAGGGGTGCACCGGAGGAGATAGGAGCACCGGATTGCAAAACGGACAACGGGAAAAATGCTCGGATGCATGAGACGAACGCGTATGCAAATGCAATGCACATGATGACATGATATGAAAATGCATGACATGACAAAATGCAAAACGAAAGACAAAACCCGACCACGGAGGAAATATCATAACACATAGCCGAAAATGGGAAGAGTCGGAGTTACAAATATGGAAAGTTACATGCGGGGTGTTACAACACTCCACCACTACGAGAGGATCTCATCCCGAGATCTAGGACTGAAAGAACTCCGGATATTCAGAACGGAGATGGTCCTCGTGTTCCCAGGTGGCTTCCCGGTCGGAATGGTGCGACCACTTCACTTTCAGGAATTTGATTGACTTGTTGCGAGTCTTGCGCTCAGTTTCTTCAAGAATAGCAACGGGGTGCTCATGATAAGATAAATATTCTTGGAGGTCAATCTCTTCGAAGTTGATAGTGCGCTCAGGCGTCTTGAAGCACTTGCGGAGCTGTGACACGTGGAACACATCGTGCACGTTCGCGAAGTTGGAAGGAAGCTCAAGTTGATAGGCGAGGTCGCCTCTTTTGCCAATGATCTTGAAAGGACCCACGTATCTAGGGGCAAGCTTCCCTTTGATACCGAAGCGACGAGTGCCTTTCATTGGAGAGACGCGGAGGTAGACATGGTCTCCGATCTCGAAAGCCAAATCACGGTGCTTACTATCATAGTAACTCTTCTAGCGCGATAGCGCGGCTTTGAGATTATCACGGATGACTTTACACATTTCTTCAGCTTCAGTGATTAAGTCATTGCCAAGAAGTTGGCATTCACCAGTCTCTGACCAATTGAGAGGAGTACGACACTTTCTACCATAGAGAATCTCGAATGGGGCCTTGCCCGAACTCGCTTGGAAGCTGTTGTTGTAGGAGAATTCGGCATATGGAAGACAATCTTCCCATTTCATGCCAAAGGAAATGACACAAGCCCTGAGCATATCTTCAAGAATTTGATTGACTCGCTCGACTTGGCCACTAGTTTAAGGATGGAAAGCTGTGCTGAAGCGAATGTTAGTGCCCATGGCCTTCTGGAAGGAGTCCCAGAACTTAGAGGTGAAGATGCTTCCACGATCAGAAGAAATCAATTGTGGAATGCCGTGCAAAGAGACAATTCTGGAGGTGTAAAGCTCTGCCAACTGAGCTGCTGTGATGGATTCTTTGATTGGAAGGAAATGAGTCACTTTAGAAAGCTTGTCGATGACAACGAAGATAGCATCATTTCCACGCTTGGACTTGGGAAAACCATTCACGAAGTCCATTTCGATATGATCAACCTTCCATTCTGGGATAGCAAGAGGTTGAAGCAGAATAGCTGGTCGTTGGTGTTCTGCTTTCACTCTTCGACAGACATCACATTCATTCACGAATTGAGCAATTTCTCGCTTCATTCGAGTCCACCAATACGACTGCTTGAGGTCATGATACATCTTCGTACTTCCAGGATGAATGGAAAGAAGAGAATTGTGCTCCTCATTCATAATGACTTTCCTTAGATCACCTTTAGGAACCACAATCCGGTCCTCGAAGAATAAAGTGTCTCTCTCATCAATGCGATAGCACTTGTATTTGGAAAGACCCTTGTCGATACCACGTTTCACCTTCTTCACCATGGCATCAAGAAGTTGTGCCTCACGAATTTGATCTTCCAAAGTAGGAGAGACTATGAGGTTGGCAAGAAAGCCTTGAGGAACAACTTGGAGATTCAGCTTGCGGAAAGCTTCACAAACATCCGGTGCAATTGAACAAAATGAAGAGCATCACGAGACGAACAATTTGACATATTACACGCGCGAATCGGAGCTACATGCAAGGAGTTGTGGAACGATGAACATGGGCATATGCTGTAAGAAATCAATGACTTAGAAAAAAACGGGGGACGGGGAAAAGTCAACGCATACTGTGGGTTGGATCAGATCCGATCGAGGCACAGTGCTCGGGCACGGGCTCGCCGACCGGAGTGGAGGAAGAGGAGGCGGCGGACTCCGGCGGAGGGAGGAGGCGGCGGGGCCCCGGGCTGCGGCCGGAGGAGGAGGGGAGGCGCGCCGGCGGGCGGCGGTCGCCGGGCGAGGGCGCCGGCGGCGGCATGAACGGCGGCGAGCGCGGCGGCGGGGCCGGCGGACGCGTGAGGCGGCGGCGCGGAGATCCGCGGGCTCGGGCGGGCCCCTCGTGGGCCGAACGGGCCGGAGGCGGAGGGAGGTCCGACGGGCGACGTGGCGGCTTGTGATTCGCCGGGGCGCGGCGGCGGACGCGTCCGGCTCCGCCCGGACGTGTCCGGCGGCGGAGAGGGACGAGGGTTAGGGTTGGACTGTGTTTGTTTTTTGGGAGACTCACATATAAATAGGTAGAGGGAGCTAGGAGGCTCCAAATGAGGTGCGGTTTTCGCCCACACGATCGTGATCGAACGACCTAGAGCATGGAAGAGAGTTTGGTGGGTTTTGGGCTGGTTTTGAGGGGGGGTTTTGCTGCACACACAAATGGACTTTGCGGATGCCCGGTTAACCGTTGGAGTACCAAACGACCTCCAAATGGAACAAAACTTGACCGGTGGTCTCCGGGTGGTATATTAAGACCACTTGACAAGCCTCGGTCCATTCCGAGAAAGTTTGACACCCGCTCACGAAAGAAAACAAGAGGGGTGCACCGGAGGAGATAGGAGCGCCGGATTGCAAAACGGACAATGGGAAAAATGCTCGGATGCATGAGACGAACGTGTATGCAAATGCAATGCACATGATGACATGATATGAAAATGCATGACATGACAAAATGCAAAACGAAAGACAAAACCCGACCACGGAGGAAATACCATAACACATAGCCGAAAATGGCAAGAGTCGGAGTTACAAATATGGAAAGTTACATGCGGGGTGTTACAATAACTCCCTCGCCCCCACCATGGCGATAGTGCACACATTTGTCAGCTTCGTTCACAACAAAGCCTACAGCTGTTAAAGTTCTTTAAAACTTCTCATGCCACTATTTGGGTGCTTGCTTGAGTCCATACAAAGACTTCAGCAACTTGCACACTTTTCCTTCCTGACCATCTAGTACAAACCCATCTGGTTGTTCCATATAAATTTCCTCGTCCAACTCTCGATTTAGGAAAGCAGTCTTAACATCCATTTGATGAACGAGAAGACCATGCGAGGCAGCTAGTGAAAGTAGAACTCGAATAGTGGTCAGTCGAGCCACAGGTGAGTAAGTATCAAAGAAGTCTTCACCTTCCTTTTGGGTATAACCCTTAGCCATGAGCCGAGCCTTATACTTTTCAATAGTACCATCAGGCCTAAGCTTCTTCTTGAATACCCATTTGCATCCTGTAGGTTTGCACCCATAAGGACGATCAGTTATCTCCCAAGTTTCATTCACCAAGATGGAATCCATTTCGCTACAAACTGCTTCCTTCCAATAGTCAGCATCTTCAGATGCATAGGCCTCTGAAATAGAACTGGGAGTCTCATCTATGAGATACACAAGAAAATCATCACCAAAGGACTTTGCAGTCCTCTGTCTCTTGCTACTAGTAGGAACTTCATTGTTCTCCTCCACAGGACTTTCAAAGTGTTCCATTGAAATGGCAGGTTTGGTAATTGTAACTGGTTCCTGATTCGATGAACTAGGCATCTCCTGATTAGATGAGGTAGCCATATCCTTCATGGGAAAGATATTTTCAAAGAAAGTCGCATCATTCGACTCCATGATCATACCGACATGCACGTCAGGTACCTCAGATTTTACAACCAGGAATCTATAGCCAATGCTATGAAAAGCATATCCCAGGAAAACACAATCCACAGTCTTTGGTCCAAGCTTCCGCTTCTTTGGAATTGGAACATTGACTTTCGCCAAACAACCCCATGTTCGTAGATAAGAGAGTTTTAACCTTTTCTTCTCCCATTCCTCGAATGGAGTTATCTCTTTGTTCTTTGTGGGAACTCGGTTTAGGACATGACATGCCATCAATATTGCCTCCCCCCCCCCACCATGCCTTGGAGATACCCGATGTGTCTAACATGGCATTAACCAAATCAGTTAGAGTACGGTTCTTTCTTTCGGCCACCCCATTTGACTGAGGTGAATAGGGAGGCGTCCTCTCATGGATTATACCATGTTCCGCACAAAAAGCATCAAATTCATTGGAAAAATACTCTCCACCACGGTCGAACCTAAGCCTCTTGATTTTCCGATCAAGTTGGTTTTCCACTTCAGCTTTATAGATCTTGAAAAAGTTCAAAGCCTCATCCTTAGATTTCAAAAGATACACACGGCAATATCTAGTGGAGTCGTCAATTAACGTCATGAAATATTTCTTTCCACCTTTTGTCAAAACACCATTCATTTCACATAGATCTGAATGTATGAGCTCTAGTTGTGCAAGATTTCTCGTTTCCGCAGTCGTGTGAGACTTACGAGGTTGCTTAGTGTTGTGGAATTGTCACGGCAGATGTCCTCGAGCTAGGACTTAGTCGTGGAGCCATCGCAACTAGGAAGCTTGAAGGGGTTAAGTGGGACAAGGAACACGAGGGTTTATACTGGTTCGGCCCCTTACGGTGAAGGTAAAAGCCTACGTCCAGTTTGAGGTGGTATTGATTAGGGTTTCGATGACCAGGGAGCTTAACTGCTATGTCTGGCTCTCGATGAGATCTTTCTTGTCCCTAAACCGCTGCCGGGTCGTCCCTTTATATAGGGAGGCTGACGCCCAGCAGCTCTCAGAGTCCCGGCCGGCTCATAAAAGTGTCCGGCTCGGACTCTCAACTATTCTTGCCTTACACTACAAGTTCTACCATGATAATGATTGTAACTACGGGCCTTAAGCCACATCCGGGTCTTAAGCCCATCTCTGGCCCACCGTCTTCAAGCTTGACGCCGGGCTTCTGGTAATGACCATTAGAGTAACCCGGCCCCTCCTGGCGGGTGACTCTAAGGTCTATATCCTCAACATTAGGCCCCAGATTGATTTGAGCCGGCTCATGTCAATCTTCAATTCTTTCGACAGAAAAAATCTCCGGCTTACCATTTGTGTGAAGGCCATAACCCGGCGTGACGTCATCCTCTGGACTCCGGATAATCCGCCGTGACGTCATCTTCCATTAAGCCCGTTTTTTACTCCGCCAGATCCGCAACGGATCTTTGCATTTACTGTCCTCCCGAAAATCGAGGCGTTTCATGAGGAGATAACCACGCCGTGGACTCCTTGATCCTCGCGCCCACTCATGAGCTCGCCCTTATAAATAGGTCGGCCCGACGGGCTTCTCTGCCACCCTTCTTCCTCCTCGCATCACTGCCCCTCTACCCGAGCTCGAACTTTGCCGCCATCGCCTCACCTCCGGTCTTCGTCAACCTTGGCCGCTGCATCACCCTGACTCGGACCAGACAAACGGCGGCGACCCCCGCACCTCTTCAGCACCGGTAAGTCCTCACTACCCCATAGAACAGATCTGCAGTAGGGTTCATCCGTGTTCGTCCGTGTTCGTCGCCGTCGCCCACAAGCTCCGGTAGTTCTCATAGTTACTGCCCCTGTTTAATCTTAGCCTTGTATAGAACTAGTGCGGTAGACGTTGAGGACCCATTTTATATGCAAGTAGCTCTCTTTTTACTGTATAAGAACCTTGTTTGAGCCCAAGAACTTCTCCAGCGTCTGTTTCTAGGTCTAGAAACTTTTCTTTTGCCCGACTATTTTGATCCAAAATTTTTACTGCGATGTGTGAAACCTGTTTTACCACACTTAGTAAAAATTGCAATCCTTGAATCTCGGCGGTTTACAGTTCCGGTTTAAAGAAACCCCGCGCCGTAGAACTTTCCGGCTTAAAGAAAACCATGCGCCATAAAATTTCCGGCTTAGCTGTGATAAAGCCTGTAGACAATCAAATTACTCTCAATCCCTCGGCGGCTTAAATAGCCCGATGCACTTAAATGTATACCATTAGTCCCCTTCATAAGCCGCCACCTTGACCTTGAACCGTAGATTTCTTCCGGCTCATAATTAACCCGGACGTTTTTCCTTTTATCATAGACTGCCGACTTTCACCATGCCTCCCAAAGCTCCCATTACTTGCAACTGGATGAGGTCCAACGTCACCAATGAGACCCTAGTAGATTTTGTCAAGTCCGGATATCTGCCCAAGAAGGACGTCATGTCCTACCGTGCCCCTGACCCGTCAGAAGAGAGACCACAGCCAAAGGACGGGGAGGTAGTGATTTTTGCGGATCACATGAGCCGGGGCTTCGCACCGCCCGGCTCAAAGTTTTTTAGGGATGTTCTAAACTTCTTCGACTTGCGGCCTCAAGACATAGGACCCAACTCAGTGTCCAACATCTGCAACTTTCAAGTCTTCTGCGAGGTTTACCTTGGAGAAGAACCTAGTCTGCTGCTCTTCAGAGAGCTTTTTTATTTCAACCGTCAGAATGAGTGCGCCAATGGGCCAAGTCTGGAGTTAGGTGGCATCTCCATCCAGCGGCGTAGGGACTGCCTTTTCCCTTACGCACAGCCGCCGAGCCACCCAAAGGACTGGAACATGACTTGGTTCTATTGCCAAGACACGTCACCGGCTGATGAAAGTCCGCTGCCCGGCTTTCGCCCCTCGCGTCTGGAGCCGACTCACCCACTGTCAGACAAGCTGACTTAAGCGGAGCGCCAACCTCTGCTCCCTACTATCAACAAGATCAAGGCTCTCCTGGGCACTGGTCTGAATGGAATCGACCTGGTCCGGGTCTGGATCTCATGGCGGGTGATCCTATTGAGCCGCCGCCCCGGCTTAATGTGTGAGTACGCAGGACGAAAGGATAATCCTCAGAGACACAGCCGGAACGATCTTCCTGAAGACGTTGCAGAGGAGATGACCAAGGCTCTCTTGAACGAGAGCCTGGCAGACTGCGGAAGGACCGGGTTAGCCCCTTTCTGCAAGACCAACCCAGCCCCAGCGGTAAGCCGCTGATCTGAACATCTCATCTGTACATGACTTTCATCTGAATTGTTTTAAGAAAACCTCATTGCATTTTCCAGGCTGATGACAAGTTCTGGCGGGTCAAATATGACCATGAGGCGGCCAAGAAGGCCAGAAAGGCGAAGAAAGCAGCCAAGAAAACCGCCCCTCGCAAGAAAGGAAGAAGACCGCGCCCGGGTAATGACAACCATCTCATATTATACTTGTCTGTACTTACCCTTTTTGTGCTTAACGTTTCTGTCCTTTCAGTGCCCAGGCAAAGCTCACCAAGAGAGCGAAGAAGACCAAGTCAGCCGGAGTGCCGGATTTACCTGAACCGGAGGTGACGGCTCAAGAACCGCCAGCTGCCTCCGCCCCCGAAGCCACCATTCCAACCGACAAGGCACCTGAGGCCGCTGCCCCAACTACCAAGGCAACTACAGAAGCTTCTGTTAACCCGGAGGCCTCCAGCTCGGCTCCACCAGCAGACGACCCGAACGTGGTAATCACCCGGACGGAGTTCGTTGAGCCGGGGAGACCTACCGTGCTGGCCAAGTGCTCCGCTAAGGGGGAGTTGCTGCAGGCCCACCGGGTGAACCTGGACCTCTCCGACTACACCAACCTGAGCATTGGAGAGCTCGTCTCTGGCTACATCAGCCAAGTGCACAAGAGCCGGGACGCAGAGGTTGCCATGGTGAACCAGATCCAGCAAAAATCTAAGGTATCCTTCTGCTATCCTCTTACTGACTGCATAGTTACCTTTAGCATGCTAGCCCCCAAGTCGGCGACTTATGATTAAATATGTTGTAGACTTAGGTTCCGGCTTACTCAACTGAGTCGGCAGTTTGTAGATAGATACGTTCAATATGCATTAGCCCCCAAGTGCCAAGTGTCTTTGCTTGGAAAACGCTTGGGACTTATATAGTAACTGTTCATGCCATAACCCGGAAATTTATACAGGCTGTTGGCAAAAAGCTTGAGGCTGACCTTGCTGATGTCAAGAGCTGGCTGAAGATGCAAGAGATGGAGACCCGGAAGGCAAACGCCAAGTTCGTGTCCAGCATCGCCGCGCAAGAAAAGCTGAAGACGGAGTTCGACGCTGAGCGGAAGGCGTGGGCCGAAGAAAAGGCCGCATTTGTGAACCGGGCTGAACAGGCGGAGAAGGCTCTCTCCGAGAAGACCGCCGAGCTCTCCGGCCTAAAGCGCCAAGTGTCCCAGATGGTGGCCGCAATCTTCGGTAAGTCGTCGCGCCGGCTTTTATCAAGTTTAGAATGTTTATATCTCATAATTTCATCCTTGTCAGCGGCTTATCTGACTCTGTCAAACAGGTCCCAGAAGTGCCAACCTCAACCAGAGCGTGGTAAATAAGCTGAAGGCCGTGTATACCCTGGTGGAGCAGCTCTACACCGGGTCACAGCATGCCTTAGCTGTGGTGGCCCTATCCAACGAGGTGCCGACTCACCTGGCAGAAGTCCTTCGCCGGCTTGCTATACTGCCTCAACGGATCCAAGAACTGCGACGGGCCTCTGCAAGAGCCGGAGCGATCGCCGCGCTGAGCCGGGCCAAGGCATTCCTTCCGGAGTTAGACCCGGCGGACATCGCCCTTGGCTATCCAAGCCTGGAGGAAGACTGGTCAGCTTTCGATCAGAAGGACTTCGCAGCTTGCATGAAGGCCGTTCGCCCGGTGGCCACCCTTATCGGGAACGACACAGATCTGACCAAGTACCAACCGGGTTACAATGCGGAGAATCAGAGGATTCCAACCCCTCGCTATGAAGCCCTCAACTTGATCCCGCCGGCTCGTCAGCACACTTTCGCCCCGGAGATTGACCCGGCCGGGTTAATTGACGAGGAAGCCCAATTCGAAGCTCTCAGCGGCATCGACTGGAAGTCATCAACTTTCCAGGTCTTGGGATCAGCCGGAGGAGAAGATAGGAACGAGCCGGAGACTTCAACTCAGCAAGCGTCGTAACTTCCGCAGCCGGTTTACCAAACAATGCTCCACCCTTTCAGACTTGATGAATTTTGTAATAGAGTAGGTGCAACAGTTTATCTCTGCCGTGCCATCGTGCACGTATTGAATGCTGAAGTCTTTTGAAGTTGTCTCTTTGATGTTTCTCCGGGTCATAGTCAATCCTTTGTTTTTCTTAACCTCAAAAGAGGTGCCTTTAATTATCCTGCATAGAAGGACAAATCACAAGTCTCGAGGCGGCTTACCGCCCTAAGAATCATAAGTTTTAGATAACCCGGAATATGAATCAAAAAAGGACTTGTCTTCAATGATATCCTGAATACAGCCGTAAGAACATACTTAACGGCCTGCAAGCATACTTCCGGTTTAGATAACCCAGATAAGAATGTTGGTACCACAACTCCGTTTTACCTGTCTTATAACACCCATTGCGTTCAGCAATACTGTAAACCAAAGTTAAGCCGGCAAAGTGAGACCCGGCTGTACACACCTTGACATAATCAGAGAAAACTTGTGATAAAGCGGAAGAACTTAGGGGCTTCCGGTTCGAATACGACCAGAGACTCGGCCCAAAGGGGTTAAGCTAAGATTCGGATACGATCATATAGCCCCCAGTGGGTGTGGCGATGCCAATCAAGAGGGTATCGACAGCTATGTTCTCTTTGGTTCGAATACGACCCATGTTTGAACAGGAAGCCCCCAAGTGATTTTAAGAATTGTTTAACGACGCTGATTCGAATACGATCCACGTCGGTTCCCAAAGGGGTGAAACCATGATTCAAATATGATCAAGGAAAACTCCCCAATGAGCTTGGCACTTTGCCAATCAAATGGGTATCGACAGCTATGTTCTCTTTGGTTCGAATACGACCCATGTTTGAACAGGAAGCCCCCAAGTGACCTTGTTGCTTATGGCTAGATTCGAATACGATCATAAGCCGGATCCTCCTTCAAGTCATCATGTAATCTTGCAATGAAAACAACACGTGCATCATAATATATACATGGCTGAGAGAAATATGTACATCACGAGAGCTGGTGACTCAAGTGTAGTAAGGCCGAAGTTGAGCTATGTTCCACGGCCGACGGGTCTCTTCCTCCGACTTACGTGAATCTTTATGCTCCCGAATGTCAATGAGGTAATATGACCCGTTGTGCAAGTTCTTGCTGACCACAAAGGGTCCTTCCCAAGGCGGTGACAACTTGTGTGCGTCTGTTTGATCCTGGATGAGCCGGAGCACGAGATCACCTTCCTGGAAGACCAGGGATTTAACCCGGCGGCTATGATAACGGCGCAGGTCTTGTTGGTAAATCGCTGAACGGGCTGCTGCCACATCACGCTGCTCGTCCAACAAGTCAAGAGCATCTTGGCGCGCCTGTTCATTGTCTGCCTCAACATAAGCCGCCACTCGAGGTGAGTCATGACGGATGTCACTGGGGAGGACGGCCTCTGCCCCATAAACCATGAAGAAAGGCGTGAAGCCTGTAGATCTGTTAGGAGTAGTGTTGATGCTCCATAACACGGAGGGCAACTCCTCCACCCGACAACCCGGCGTCCGTTGCAAAGGGACCAAAAGCCGGGGCTTGATGCCCTTCAGAATCTCCTAATTAGCTCTCTCAGCTTGACCGTTGGATTGAGGATGAGCTACTGAGGAAACATCAAGTTGGATATGCTCTCATTGACAAAACTCTTCCATGGCGCCTTTGGAGAGATTGGTGCCATTGTCAGTTATAATGCTGTGCGGAAAACCAAAACGGAAAATCACCTTTTTCATAAATTGAACCGCCGTGGCTGCATCGCACTTGCTAACTGGCTCAGCTTCCACCCACTTTGTGAATTTGTCAACTGCCACCAAGAGGTGGGTCTTCTTATCCTTGGACCTTTTAAAAGGCCCAACCATATCAAGCCCCCAGACCGCAAAGGGCCAAGTGATTGGGATCATCCTCAGCTCCTGAGCCGGCACATGAGCCCGTCGTGAGAACCTCTGGCAACCATCACATTTACTGACCAAGTCCTCCGCATCAGCATGAGCCGTCAGCCAATAAAAACCATGGCGAAAAGCCTTGGCCACAAGAGACTTTGAGCCGGCGTGATGGCCACAATCCCCTTCATGGATCTCACACAAGATTTCTTGACCTTCCTCAGGGGAGACACAACGCTGAAACGTCCCTGTGACACTGCGATGATGCAACTCGCCATCAATAACGATCATTGACTTAGCCCGCCGGGTTATTTGCCTGGCCAAAGTTTCATCCTCAGGCAACTCGCCCCGGGTCATGTAAGCCAGATACGGCACTGTCCAGTCTGGTACGATATGGAGAGCCGCCACCAGTCGTGCCTCCGGATCAGGGACAGCCAAATCTTCCTCTGTAGGCAACTTAACAGAAGGGCTATACAGGACGTCCAGGAAAGTGTTAGGCGGCACCGGCTTTCGCTGAGAGCCTAGCCGGCTTAGGGCATCAGCCGCCTCGTTCTTCCTGCGATCAATGTGCTCTACTTGGTAGCCCTGAAAGTGCCCAGCAATGGCATCAACTTCGCCGCGATAAGCCGCCATGAGAGGATCCTTAGAGTCCCACTTGCCTGATACTTGTTGAGCCACCAAGTCTGAGTCACCGAAACACCTTACCCGGCTCAAGCTCATCTCCTTAGCCATCCGAAGACCGTGGAGCAAGGCCTCGTACTCAGCCGCATTGTTAGTGCAAGGAAACATCAACCGTAGCACATAATGGAATTTGTCACCTTTAGGGGAAGCCAATACAACGCCAGCCCCCGAGCCCTCCAACTGCCTGGACCCATCGAAGTGAATAGTCCAATACGTGTTATCCGGCTTTTGCTCGGGCACTTGTGACTCTGTCCAATCATTGATGAAATCCACCAAGGCCTGAGATTTAACAGCAGTGCGTGGCACGTATTTGAGACCATGAGGTCCCAGTTCTATAGCCCACTTAGCAATTCTCCCTGTGGCCTCTCTGTTTTGAATGATATCACCAAGAGGGGCAGAACTGACCACCGTGATGGGATGACCCTGAAAATAATGCTTAAGTTTCCGGCTCGCCATGAACACACCATACACAAGCTTCTGCCAATGCGGGTACCGCTGCTTGGACTCAATGAGCACTTCGCTGACATAATAAACCGGCCGCTGAACCGGATGCTCCTTACCCTCCTCCTTGCGCTCCACCACAATAGCCACACCGACGGCTCGTGCGTTTGCCGCCACGTACAGTAATAAGGGCTCCTTATCAACCGGAGCAGCAAGGACTGGGGGCTCTGCCAGCTGCTTCTTCAAATCCTCAAAAGCGGTATTAGCTGCATCATTCCAGACAAAGTTATCAGTTTTCTTCATCAACTGATATAAGGGCATGGCCTTCTCACCCAAACGGCTTATAAACCGGCTTAAAGCAGTGATACGACCCGCCAAGCGCTGAACGTCATTTATACACGCCGGCTTAGCCAGGGAGGTGATGGCCTTGATCTTCTCCGAGTTAGCCTCAATGCCTCTGTCAGAAACCAAGAAACCCAAGAGTTTTCCTGCAGGAACACCAAAGACACACTTGGCTGGGTTAAGCATCATCTTGTAGACCCGGAGATTATCAAAGGTTTCTCTCAAATCATCTATCAGGGTTTCCTCTTTTATGGACTTAACCACAATATCGTCCACATAAGCATGAACATTACGTCCCAATCTGTTTATGAAGACAGTTCTGCACGCAACGCTGATAAGTCGCCTGTGCACACTTGAGTCCAAAGGGCATGGATACATAGCAGAAGGCTCCAAAGGGAGTGATGAACGCCGTCTTCTCCTAGTCCTTAACCGCCATTTTAATCTGATGATATCCAGAATAAGCGTCTAGAAACTTAAACGCGCACAACCGGCCGTAGCATCAATAATTTGATCAATACGGGGAAGGGCAAAAGGATCAGCCGGACACGCCTTATTTAAGTCCGTGTAGTCCACACACATCCGCCAAGTGCCGTTCTTCTTGAGTACGAGCACCGGGTTAGCTAACCATTCTGGGTGGAAAACTTCAACAATAAACCCGGCCGCCAAGAGCCGGGCCACCTCTTCACCAATAGCTTTCCGCCTCTCTTCATTAAACCGCCGAAGGAACTGCCTGACCGGCTTAAATTTCGGATCAACATTGAGAGTGTGCTCAGCGAGTTCCCTAGGTACACCTGGCATGTCAGAAGGTTTCCATGCGAAGATGTCCCTATTCTCACGGATGAACTCGATGAGCGCGCTTTCCTATTTTGGATCCAGATTGGCACTGATGCTAAACTGCTGAGATGAGTCACCTGGAACAAAATCAACAAGTTTAGTCTCATCAGCCGACTTAAATTTCATTGCCGGCTCTTGCTCTGTAGTTGGCTTTTTCAGAGAAGTCATATCTGTTGGGTCAACATTGTCTTTGTAAAACTTCAACTCCTCTGTTGCACAAACAGATTCTGCATAAGCCGCGTCACCTTCCTCACACTCCAGAGCCACTTTCCGGCTGCCGTGAACCATAATGGTCCCATTGTGACCCGGCATCTTGAGCTGTAAGTACACATAACACGGCCGTGCCATGAACTTGGCGTAAGCCGGCCGTCCAAATATAGCATGGTACGGACTTCTTATCTTGACCACCTCAAAGGTCAATTTCTCCACCCTGTAGTTGTTCTCATCTCCAAAGGCCACTTCCAACTCAATCTTGCCGACTGGATAAGCCGACTTACAGGTACCACACCGTGGAAGATAGTGTTGGACTGGCTGAGGTTTTTATCAATCAACCCCATACGACGGAAAGTCTCATAGTAGAGGATGTTGATGCTGCTGCCTCCATCCATGAGCACCTTAGTGAACTTATATCCTCCCACCTGAGGAGCTACCACCAGGGCCAAGTGACCCGGATTATCCACCCGTGGAGGGTGATCCTCCCTGCTCCACACTATAGGCTGTTTAGACCACCGTAAGTAGCGTGGAACTGCCGGCTCAACAGCATTCACAGCCCTCTTGTGAAGCTTCTGATCTTGCTTGCACAAACTAGTGGTAAACACATGATACTGTCCACCGCTAAGCTGCTTTGGATTGGTCTGATAACCCCCCTGCTGCTGTTGATGACCCTGGCCAGACTGTTGATTAAAGCCCCCTTGACCGTTCTGAGGGCCAGAATTTGAGCCGCCGCCCGGGCCATGAAAGCCGCCGGCGCCTGAGCCGCCGCCCGGGCCATTGTAATTCTTAAAGGCCTTCATGATTGCACAATCCTTCCATAAATGAGTCGCTGGCTTCTCTCTAGAACCGTGCCTTGGACAAGGCTCATTCAACAGTTGCTCCAGCGTCGGGCCTGACCCGCCGCCTCGGGGAGGGGGCCTCCCCTTACGTCGCTGGTTATTCCCATGTGAGCTGGCGTTGGCCACAAACTCTAGGCTGCCGTCGGCCTTGCGCTTGCCTCCTCCTTGGTTCCCCGGGTTATG
Organism: Triticum aestivum; assembly: GCF_018294505.1. Lineage (NCBI taxonomy): Eukaryota > Viridiplantae > Streptophyta > Magnoliopsida > Poales > Poaceae > Triticum > Triticum aestivum. The sequence continues at coordinate 474,386,909 of NC_057811.1, forward strand.
CTGAGGACCCTTGCCATTGCCGTTCTTCTTTCCCTTCCCTGTCCTTTCATCATCTGAAGGGGGGTCCTTGGTACCATCAGAATCGGCGTATTTGACAAGAGCCGCCATTAGTGTGCCCATATCATTGCAGTCGCGCTTAAGCCGCCCGAGTTTCATCTTTAGGGGCACAAAACGACAATTCTGCTCCAACATTAAGACTGCTGAGCCGGCATCCATCTTATCTGACGAATGTATGATCTCCTTAACCCGGCGAACCCAATGTGTCGTAGACTCACCCTCCTGCTGCTTACAGTTAGTCAAATCCACAATTGACATAGACTGCCTACAGGTATCCTTGAAGTTTTGGATGAACCGGGCTTTCAGCTCAGCCCAAGACCCGATGGAATTCGGTGGTAGCCCTTTCAACCAAGTGCGGGCAGTCCCATCCAACATCATGGTGAAGTATTTGGCCATTGCCGCCTCACTGACCTCCAGTAGTTCCATGGCCATCTCATAGCTCTCGATCCAGGCTGCGGGTTGTAAGTCAGCCGTGTAATTGGGCACCTTCCTAGGGCCTTTGAAGTCCTTGTTTAGACGTTCATTGCGGATAGCTGGCACCAAGCAAGGGACACCCCCAGTCCTGGTAGGGATGCCCACATCGACGGACGTCGTCGGATAAGCCGGGGGAGTCTGGTAAGCCGTCAACTGAGGCACCTGCTCCGCCTCTTGCCGCGCTCTGTCTTGGTATGTTGCGTGAAAGGCTCCATTGTGAGCCGGGCCATGGCCAGGGGGCGGATCATGGCGTCGGACGTTACTTGAGCCGGTCGCTGAGACCATGTGCTGGCTGTAACTCGGGCTCCGGCCTGGACGAGGGGTCGGGTGGATCCTATCCCGGCTGTAGGAGTACGCCTCTTGCTGTGCCAGGGCTGTCTGAAGGAGTTCCCTGACCCGGCGGGTTTCAATAGCCGTCGGAGAGTCGCCATCGACCGGGAGAGCCGCCAGCCGTGCTGCCGCAGCGACCATGTTCTCCAGCGGGTTATTATAATGACCCGGTGGTATTGGCACGTACTGAGGCGGGGCAGGGGGCATCTGGGGAGGCCCCATTACTTGTGGCTGAATAGGGGTCCCCGACCCGGGCACTATGACCACTGGCGGGTTGCTAGACCCTGCACCTGGCGTGTTGAAGAGGTTGCGTGGATCGTAAACTGGAGGGAGTCGAGATTGGGCCTTTTGATGCCTCCTTCTCAGGACCTCATTGGCCGCGTTTTGATCCATCGTGAGCCGGAAGGACCACGCTTGGATCAACTGGGTTTGGGCATCGAGAGCCGCCCGCTCCGCAGTCATCCTGATCCCTTCCGCTGCCAGATCCTCCTTAGCCTTCACTAGATCCAATTTTAACTGTGCCACCTCCGCATCATGCTGAGCTTGATCCGCCGGGTCAACCGTGGCGGTCAACAGGGCCGTCATCTTGTCCGTGAGATCCATTAGCACCTGAGCCGGCGAGGGCACCGGGTTTCCCGCTCCACCAGCAGGGTTCTGAACAGGCTGTGCACCGGCCATAAAGACCCCAACCTGACTTGGCGGCTCAAACGGGTCCGGAATACTGTCACCATTGGAATAACCCATGAGCCGGCCATCTTGAAGTTGATACAACGAGTTTGACTCATCGGTGGACGACTCGTCGTCAGAGCCGGCGGCCGTCTCATCACCAGATCCAGATCGATCAGAGAGTCCTCCATGGATACACCCCACAAAAGCATGCCTTAAGGTAGGCCGGGCCCGGGCAGGTCGTGCACGCTGAGCCGTCTCGACGAGATCGGTACAGAGACCCGGCTCAGGGCCCGGCTCACCAATCTTACCAATGAAAACATGAATCCCGCCGAAGGGGACCCGGTACCCGTACTCAATTGAGCCGGCGTCGGGGCCCCAGTTTGCATCGTCGATGTAGAGCTTGCCGCGACGACTCTTGGTCATCCGGTTGAGCCCTTCGAAGCTGCCCTTCAAGAACTCAAATCCACCGTGCGCTGGCCCCACGGTGGGCGCCAACTGTCGTGGAATTGTCACGGCAGATGTCCTCGAGCTAGGACTTAGTCGTGGAGCCATCGCAACTAGGAAGCTTGAAGGGGTTAAGTGGGACAAGGAACACGAGGGTTTATACTGGTTCGGCCCCTTACGGTGAAGGTAAAAGCCTACGTCCAGTTTGAGGTGGTATTGATTAGGGTTTCGATGACCAGGGAGCTTAACTGCTATGCCTGGCTCTCGATGAGATCTTTCTTGTCCCTAAACCGCTGCCGGGTCGTCCCTTTATATAGGGAGGCTGACGCCCAGCAGCTCTCAGAGTCCCGGCCGGCTCATAAAAGTGTCCGGCTCGGACTCTCAACTATTCTTGCCTTACACTACAAGTTCTACCATGATAATGATTGTAACTACGGGCCTTAAGCCACATCCGGGTCTTACGCCCATCTCTGGCCCACCGTCTTCAAGCTTGACGCCGGGCTTCTGGTAATGACCATTAGAGTAACCCGGCCCCTCCTGGCGGGTGACTCTAAGGTCTATATCCTCAACACTTAGCTTGCACACAAACTTGACACTTAGATCCCTTGACAGTGGTGAAACTAGGGATTAAGTTCAACTTCGCTAGTCGCGACATGCAACCAAAATTAACATGACAGAGACGTGAATGCCACACATTGGATTCACTATTGTTGCAAATATGATTAACAACTTTATTGCAAACGTCTGATAAGGATGGACGAAACAGGCCTCCTAACTCATAGCCTTTACCAACAAAGGTTCCATACATGGATATTACAAATTTATTCGACTCAAAGACAAGCTTGTAGCCATCTCTACACAGAAGAGATCCGCTAACATGATTTTTATTGACGGAGGGGACATAATGCACGTTCTTCAGCCGCTCGATCTTCCCCGAAGTAAACTTCAGATCGACCATGCCAAAACCACGAACAGAGGCACTTGAACTGTTGCCCATCAGCACGGTTGAAGTCCCTGCGGTCTGATAAGACGAAAACATGGAAATATCACCGCATACATGCACATTAGCACCCGTGTCAATCAACCAATCAGGAGAATGATGTTGGGGAACGTGGCAGAAATTCAAAATTTTCCTACGTGTCACCAAGATCAATCTAGGAGATGCTAGCAACGAGAGGGGAGGAGTGCATCTACATACCCTTATAGATCGCGAGCGGAAGCGTTCAAGAGAACAGGGTTGATGGAGTCGTACTCGTCGTGATCCAAATCACCGATGATCCTAGCGCCGAACGGACGGCACCTCCGCGTTCAACACACGTACGGAGCGGGGACGTCTCCTCCTTCTTGATCCAACAAGGGGGGAGGAGAAGTTGATGGAGATCCAGCAGCACGACGGCGTGGTGGTGGAAGTAGCGGGATCCCGGCAGGGCTTCGCCAAGCGCAAGCGGGGAGGAAGAGGTGTCACGGGAGGGAGGGAGGCGCCAGGGCTTGGGGTGCTGCTCCCATGCGCCTCCCCACTATATATAGTTTCTTGCCCTCCAAGTCCATTGGGGCGTTGGCAAAGGTGGGGGAAAGAAATCCCATCCTTTCCCTTCCCCACCGATTGTTATCCCCCCTTTTTAGGGATCTTGATCTTATCCCTTCGGGATATGATCTTATTCCTTCTAAGGTGGGATCTTGGTGCGCCTTGACCAGGGGTGTGGGGCATTGCCCCCACTACCCACGTTCATGTGGGTCCCCCCATGCAGGTGGGCCCCACTTCGGAACCTTCTAGAACCTTCCCGGTACAATACCGAAAAATCCTGAACATTTTCCGGTGGCCAAAATAGGACTTCCCATATATAAATCTTTACCTCCGGACCATTCCGGAACTCCTCGTGACGTCCGGGATCTCATCCGGGACTCTGAACGACTTTCGGATTTCCGCATACTAATATCTCTACAACCCTAGCGTCACCGAACCTTAAGTGTGTAGACCCTACGGGTTCGGGAGACATGCAGACATGACCGAGACGACTCTCTGGTCAATAACCAACAGCGGGATCTGGATACCCATGTTGGCTCCCACATGTTCCACGATGATCTCATCGGATGAACCACGATGTCAAGGATTCAATCAATCCCGTATACAATTCCCTTTGTCAATCGGTACGTTACTTGCCCGAGATTCGATCGTCGGTATCCCAATACCTTGTTCAATCTCGTTACCAGCAAGTCACTTTACTCGTACCGTAATGCATGATCCCGTGACCAAACACTTGGTCACATTGAGCTCATTATGATGATGCATTACCGAGTGGGCCCAGAGATACCTCTCCGTCATACGGAGTGACAAATCCCAGTCTCGATTCGTGCCAACCCAACAGACACTTTCGGAGATACCTGTAGTGCACCTTTATAGCCACCCAGTTACGTTGTGACGTTTGGTACACCCAAAGCATTCCTACGGTATCCGGGAGTTGCACAATCTCATGGTCTAAGGAAATGATACTTGACATTAGAAAAGCTCTAGCAAACGAACTACACGATCTTGTGCTATGCTTAGGATTGGGTCTTGTCCATCACATCATTCTCCTAATGATGTGATCCCGTTATCAATGACATCCAATGTCCATGGTCAGGAAACCATAACCATCTATTGATCAACGAGCTAGTCAACTAGAGGCTTACTAGGGACATGTTGTGGTCTATGTATTCACACATGTATTACGGTTTCCAGTTGATACAATTATAGCATGAACAACAGACAATTATCATGAACAAGGAAATACAATAATAACCATTTTATTATTGCCTCTAGGGCATATTTCCAACAAATGTCATACTGAAAGAATAGTGGGAAATATACCATACCCATCATCCTTCATGTCAGTGTCTCCAATGATAACATTAGCGGTCTTGCCGCCTTTCCCAGGGTGACGCTGGTCATAGCGATTAGGGCAACTAGGAGCCCAATGATCAGGATCTCCACACACATGACAAGCACCTTTCTTCTTGTCATTCTTCTTCTTGAAGTTCGTGTGCTGCACAACCTTGTTCTTCCCATCAAACTTTGCTTTACCATCAAACTTTCCCTTGTTCTTGAACTTGTGGGGCTGGAAGTTCTTCTTCTGTACCAGATTGGCACTAGATCCTCCCTCAATACCTCGAGCACGTGTATCCTTTGCTCTCGCCTTTTCTTCCACATCAAGAGTGCCAATGAGATCCGGGACGGAAAACTCCTGTCTCTTATGCTTCAGTAAGGTAGCAAAGTTCCTCCACGAAGGAGGAAGCTTAGTGATGATACCTCCGGCAACAAACTTGTCCGGTAGCATACAACTGAAGTGCTCAAGCTCTCTAGCAAATGACTGTATCTCATGAGCTTGCTCAACCACGGAGCGCTCTTCAGTCATCCTGTAATCATAGAATTGCTCCATGATGTACAGCTCAGTGCCAGCATCCGAGACCCCAAACTTGGCCTCGAGTGCATCCCACATATCTTTTCCATTATCAATTGACGCATAAGCATCAACTATGTTCTCACCAAGAACACTCAAGAGAGCAGCCTTAAACAGAGTATCCATTTTCTGAAAAGCTTGTGCCTGTTGAGCATCAAGCTCTCCTTCAGGTTTGCCGAGAGTGGCGTCATAGCAACTCATGGTTTGAAACCATAAGACTGCTCTCACGCGTCACCTCTTATAGTGGATACCCTCAAACATAGGAGGTCTCATGGAAGCAGCAAAACCACTCGGGGTAAATTGCCTATAATAAGGTTTTTGGATTGTTGGAAATATGAGCAATTTACCATATGATTTTATTAACGAAAATACTAGATAAAGCATGACTAAAGTAGCAGAGATAAAGCAAGTCATGCGATCTGACAAAGAGAAGGTAGATAACATCTGCAAATATAAACTAGAACCGAACATCTCTAGAGTAGACAGTAGACCAAGTAGCAAATATGAAGTAGAACCTATCATGTGTAGGGCAATGACTAGAATAAGGAACTGTGGCAGAACCTCTAACAGGAAAAACAAGAACACGTACGGGACAGCAGCTGCAACAGTAGCAGTGGACTTGGGGTCGGTGTCCTCGGTAGCCATGTCGTCGAGGAGGTTGTCGACGTCGGGGAAGTAGTCATCGGAGTCCGGGGCGTCCGTGACGAAGAAGTCAGTAGTCGCGCAGAGCGCTCCCCAAAAACATTATCACCCTTCTCCCGTACAGGACTCAAAGAGGTGCGGTTTCGGAGGCCTACTATCCCGACCTGCGGTGCACGCCGCAAGCCGGGATGAGGAAGATCGTAGCAGCAGCGCAGTGTTCAGGAACCAGTGGCGAGAAGAATGAGTTCTGGTGAGAAGGAGGTGAGAGGGCAGCGATGGGAGGCGAAACGAAGAGACGGAGATGAAGCGAACAGCCAGCAGCCGAAGGGCTACACCGTTCGCATTCGAACTTCACCTTCGCAAAAATCTTTTCAGCTTCAATTTAGACATCGACTCGGCTCATTCCCGCAACCCGCGTCGCGGCGAGGCGTGGCGAGGCAGGCGGCGGAGGAGGAGCGCGCGTGGATGTCCCTCTTGTTCTCATGCTCATACAAGTGGGGAAAGAACCTCCCTTATAAAGAGGTCCAACTCCCTCTAAACTAGCAATGTGGGACTAAACTTTAGTTCCACCTCTTGCCTTGCACAAATGGGCTGCGTGGGCCTCTAGGATTTATTAGGAATTTCTGAAACTGCTAGTGGGCTAGGCCCAAAATAGACAAAATTCCAGCAATTTGTGGTACTTGATGATTTAACTTTTGAGCTCTGCCTGACCTTCGATCCACCCATCATCTTGTTGGAGACTAAAAATGCACTTCTTTCTATGCCGTTCATTGGCGACCAATTGGAAGGATCGTGTACTACCATCTTCCTTCAAGATGAAACTAGCTTTGGACCTTTGGTAATATTTGATTTCCTCTTCTCGCAAAAGACGTGCAATCTTCTTATTGGATTGACTTTTTAAAATTCAATCTCTTGTTGAGACAAGATGCGATTTTATCGAGGTCATCTATAAATGAGGAGAGTTGTTGCTTTTCTTTTTTGTATATACCATTGCTGTGTTTCCCCCATCCAGATAGGTATTGTCTCATGGTCCTTATTTTAAAGTTTCATCTCTGAATAGGTGTTCGACCAACATTGGGCTTGCCCCATACATTCTTGATTTTGTCTGCAAGGCCTTCTCGTTACAGCCACCCAATTCAGACTTGGAAGGGCGGCAAGCTGACGGACTCGTGGAGTTAGAATCAAGCAAAATGGGCACGTGATCCGATAGTGCCTCGATACGCTCAAGGGTCCTGCACGTTACCAAGGGAAATTTTAGCTCCCAAACGATATCCATGAAAACCCTATCGAGTTTCTCATAAGTTGGTGTTGTACAATTATTTGCCCAAGTGAAATGCGCCCCGACATACTTGCTTCCCCAATATTCATGTTGTTAGCGATAGCATTGAATTGGAAAGGCCCTTGAGTGTCAAAACGGCATTATTCTTTTTCCTTTCTAGTAGTTTATCGTTTTGAGGATTAGCGTTGGAGATGCACTAAGGGCTCTACCTTCTTGTGACAAGCATAGATGTCTGCACGTACCTACCTGCACTAGTAATTCGCTTTGTAAATAGTTGCATAAGTAGTATATTCAGGGTGCAAATCTCTACTACTTAAAAAGATCGTAAGGTTCTCATTTCACCTTTCTTTTCGTCACCCCTTTGTCCAACCTTCCACGTATATGATAATCAATCACATTAATTTACTTACCTTCTGAACTAATTCCATTTTAATTTACTTACCAATCTTCTAATCAAAATATAAGGTAATTCATAGTCAGAATTTGATAAACATTTATTTACACAATCACATTATTAATGACAAGTAAATCACAAGATAACGTACTAGAATATTTATATCCCGTTGCAACGCACGTGCATGGTTCTAGTCAACTGAAACAGACATGACTCCAACATGTTAGAAAAATCTACGCAACATGAAAAAGCGCAAATTGACTGACCTGTCACCGCCAAAATTTGACGTTAACCCAGTCCCGATCGGGGTGTCTGGCAACGAACCCAACTGCTCAAGCTGTTTCCTCAAAGAAGAAAAAAGAACTGCTCAAGCTGTGTGAGCCAGATCCGGTGACCCTGGATCCATTCCTCGTTGTTCCAACATCTTTTAAAGCTCTGTGTCACGAACTCGAGCTCCGCCGTAAGGTGTTCATGGTGCTCCGGAGGAAAGAGACCTAGGGAAGCAGTGTGCAGAAGGCTGATATGCTCGCGAGGGAAAGTAGGAGGAAGAGGTCAGAATGGCAGGTGGTTAGGGACACATCAGGGGAGCAGTTGAGACGAAGCAGAGAGTGAGACAACTTGGGTCACTTGACAACTTGGGGTGGAATATTTTGGTCCACTTGACAACTTGGGGCAATCAACAATGCGGGCACGCCATGGAAGACCAGCCAAGTCAAGCCTGCGTGGTCTCCTCTCCCAGTTCGGTACATGCATCTATCTCCTTCCTCCCTTCTTGGCATGATCCTAGTCGAGACTGGTCACTCTGGTCGTCGCCTTACATCCATCGTCGGTTCATCAATCATCGTTCACTGAACTAGCCAATGCGTATATTTCTGTATGAGTATATAGTAGTGGTAGTATATCGGAGCAGAGCAACCAAAGATAGAGAGAAAGGAGCATCTCGAGAATGGCGACGACCGCACTGCTGCTGCTGATCGTGCTGCACTTGCTGGTGGCAACGGCGGCGGCTCAGCGGAAGCTGCCCGTGGCGCGGCCGGGGTGCCGCGACAGGTGCGGCAACATCACCGTCCCCTACCCCTTCGGCATCGGCGCGGGCTGCTACCGCGATGCCCGCGCCTACAGCCCCTTCGAGCTCAAGTGCGACGACGGCCACTCCCCTCCGCGCCTCGTGAACGCCAACCAAAAGAACCAACTCGCAGACCTCTCCCTCGAGGACGGCGAGGCCCGCGCCTACCTCAACGCCACACGCCGGTGCTACAACTCCACAGGGGGAATCGTCGGGCGGAACACCAACAAGGCGTACATGACCCTCTTAGGCACCCCCTACCTCTTCTCGTCCACCAAGAACCGCCTCGTCGCGCTCGGCTGCCCCAACCTCGGCTACTTCGTGCACGGCGACGGCTACTACGTCAGCGGCTGCATGTCCGTGTGCCGGCCGTCGCAGGCCGCCATGCCGGGCCCGTGCACCGGCATCGGGTGCTGCCAGAGCGAGATACCCTCCGGCATCGGTTTCTTCGAGCCTACCATTCGCGACTTTCCGCGGGGGCAAGAGGGCTTCTCCTTCTACGCCAACAGCACGCCGTGCCGCTACGTGTTCCTCGTCGACAAGGAGTGGTTCAGCTACACCGACAGCGTCTTCCTCAACCGCACCGACGACTTCGACGTGCCCGTCGTGCTCGACTGGGCCATCCGGAACGTCGGCAACTGCAGCGCCGCTAGGCAAAACACGACGGACTTCGCCTGCCGAGGCGCTCATAGCAAGTGCTTCAGTGTCACCAATGGCCTCGGGTACCGGTGCAACTGCTCCCAGGGCTACGACGGCAACCCCTACCTCGAGGTCCTCGACGGTGGATGCACAGGTACAGACTCTGATTCCCAAATGAATTATGAAGTGTTGTGCTGTGTTGCTACATTTGCGATTTGCCTGATGAAATGTTGAAATTGCTTTGCAAACTGAAGACATCAACGAGTGCCAACTGAAAGGCGATTACCCGTGCTACGGGGTCTGCAATAACACGCAGGGAGGCTACACTTGCCAGTGCCATCCCGGGACAAGTGGAGATGCCACCAGGAAGGATGGCTGCCGGCCAAAGGACAAGTTCACCTTAGCTCTGAAGGTCGTTACAGGTAACACATTCCACTTGTCTTCTTGGTTCCTCCCGCGATTTCTTTTCGTCCATCCTATTTACAGATATTGTTCTTACCGGGAATCTAGACTAATGATAAAGTATGCAATGTGGCATCTCCAGGAGTCAGCGTGGGGGTGTTCTTGTCGGTGTTCATGTGCTTCTGGCTCTATCTGGGGCTGCAGAAGCGGAAGCTCATCAAGGCAAAGCAGAGCTTCTTCGAGCACAACGGAGGCGTCATCCTGCAGCAGCAGATGCGTTCCTACAGCGGCACTGCCGGAGGTGGCGGTGGCGGGTTCAAGATATTCTCTGAAGAAGAGCTCGAGAAGGCGACCAACAACTTCTCTGCCGATCAGATCCTCGGGCGGGGCGGGCACGGCATCGTGTACAAGGGCGTCCTCGAGGACAAGGCGGTGGTGGCCATCAAGAAGTCCAAAGTGATGGAGGCGACCGAGACCAAGGAGTTCGCGAGAGAGATGCTCATCCTCTCCCAGATCAACCACCGGAACGTCGTCAAGCTGCACGGCTGCTGCCTCGAGGTGGAGGTGCCAATGCTGGTCTATGAGTACGTCTCCAACGGCACCCTCTACCACTACATCCATGGCGGTGAGGGCCTCGACAATAACAAGGCACTCGATACCCGCCTTCGGATAGCGGCGGAGTCTGCGGAGGCGCTGTCGTATATGCACTCGTCAGCCTCGCCCCCGATCCTCCACGGTGATGTCAAGACGGCAAACATCCTGCTTGACGACAACCTCACTGCCAAAGTCACGGATTTCGGGGCGTCGAAGCTGGCACCAAACGACGAGGTTGAGATTGCGACATTGGTGCAGGGAACTTGCGGGTACCTGGACCCGGAGTACCTCATGACATGCCAGCTGACGGACAAGAGCGACGTGTACAGCTTTGGCGTTGTTTTGCTGGAGCTCCTTACAGGGAAGAAGCCGATCCGCTTCGACGGGCCAGAGGAGGGAAGGAGCCTCGTGTCCGGATTCATGATAGCAGCGAAGGTTGGTGGGCACTACGAGCTCCTTGACAACCAGGTGAGAAATGAGATGCGGCCTGAGGCATTGGAAGAAATCACACACCTCATGATGCGATGCGTGAGCATGAGCGGCGAGGAGCGACCGTCGATGAAGGAAGTTGCTGAGAGGTTGGAGGCGTTGAGAAGGTACCAGAGGCACCCATGGGGCCAGGCTGGTGCTGGTGATCCGGAGGAGGGGCAAAGTTTGCTTGGTAGAGAGCAACAACGTGATGTGAATTATAAGTTCAAACCGCAGGATGTGCTTGATCTCGAAGAGGCTAGCACATACACTTTTAGCTTGTAGATTTTTTGTGCAAGGCCTTTTAGTTTGTAGATTGTTCTAATGTTTGGTGGGACTCCTTTTTCAGGTTTGACACAAATGTGTAAAGTATTTTTTATGTACCTCCCGAAAAAATTGGATCTCGCTCCTGTGTCACTCGTGGGCGACACCGGATACACTTCAAACACGTTTCAATCCATTAATTTTACTCAATAAATATTTCAGTGTGTGAAACAGCTTATTTGTGAAGTTGCCATCTTCAGTGCATGCAACTGATATTTTGTGAAATATACTGAACTTGAAAATGATATTTGTGCAGTTGCTTATTTCAGTATGTGTTTCATGAGTTTGCTTATTCCACTCATTTCCATTTCAGTTATATTTCATAAATCTCAGTTTCTTGAAAAGAGTGAAATTAGCTTTTGAAAATAATTGAAACATGCTTTAAATTGAAATGAGTGATAAATTTATTTTGAAAAATGACATAAATTAAGTTTTACAAATGAGTAGTTCTATTTATTTGCTCGGACGAGCTGTTCATGGCAATTGCAGCGAAAGACGATGAGAAAAAAAGAATGAGGAAACGAGTGGATGCTGGCTGTTGGGGACAGAGACAAGAGGCGGTCGGGGCCCACCAGCATGTGCGCCGTGGGTGCATTAGGCTACTCATAGTGGGGAGTATCATATGCTAGTAACATGCATATGACACTAGTGTATGATACTACCTTCATAGTGCATAGTATAATAAATTAGTATCATAGATGATCATATTTATTGCCATGCATGACACAAAGTAGCATAGCATTTAACATGATACGATATCTACCTATGTTACTCTAACCCTCTCTTTTCTTTAATTATGTGCCACATAAGCATGTCTACTAGTCTTAAGTGCATGTTACCACTTATGTTACCCCACTATGGCCAGCCTTAGAGCCAGTGGATGCGTATCAGACGTTGCACACGCGACCGGCACGACGCGCGGCCGGTCAGCCGGTTTAGCATTAATGGGCCCACTTGACAAGTTGGGCCAATCTAGAAAGTCCTCTACTCTTGTCTCCTCTCCTTGCTCCCTTTCCTAGACACATCCACCGTTAGTGCACCACTCACTGAACTCGCCCCGTGTGCACATCGGAGCAGAGCAAGAGCAACCAGCCAGAGAAGAGCATTTCAAGAATGACGAGCACTGTACTGCTTTTCCTGATCGTGCTGCATTTGCTGGTGGCGGCGGGGTCGGCTCAGCGTGTGGCGCTACCGGGGTGTCGCGACAGGTGCGGCAACATCACCGTCCCCTACCCCTTCGGCATCGGCGCGGGCTGCTACCGCGTTGAAGCCGGCGCCAAGAGCTTGCGCTTCGAGCTCGAGTGCGACGACGGCCGCTCCCCTCCCCGCCTTGTGGACGCCAAGCAAAAGAACCAACTCGCGGGCCTCTCCCTCGCGGCCGGCGAGGCCCGCGCCAAGTGAATTGCAAAAAACATCGACATTGAAGGCTAGGGTTGCAGAAACCACAATTCTACAGTTTTGTGCCAAAAACCACTAATTTCGAGCCTAATTTTTTGCAAAAAAAACACTAGTCAATGGCTTAGGTCGTTTTGAGCATGATTATGACAAGTGGGCCCCGCTGTACAGGGTGACATGGCAAACAAAAAATCTAATTACATCCTGATATAATTTTCTTTCGCAAGAAGACCCCTGAAAAAAAGCAATCGGGTCCTCCGTGCTCTTCATGCGGCCACTCCCTCCCCGTGCGCGGCCGGCGCATCTGCTGCTAGCTCCGGCGGCGAGGCACAGGGCAGGTCCGGCATGGTCGAGGACGGGCAGGACGGCTCGATTGCCTGGCTGGCGGGGGCGAGGCAGTGGTCGGGTTCAAGGATCAGGGTTCGCTGGGCGGACCGTCAAGGGCGGCGGTGGCTCGATTCCCGGCCGGATCCCGCCGGAACCGGTGCGGGTTGACACGACGAGGCTGGGGAGTGGCTGGTTTGGGCGCGAAGGTCCCTGGGTTGGTGGCGCCGGCTCCTTGTCCAGTCAACAACGGGGGCGGCGACGAGCACGACTGGAGTACGCCTGTGGAGGCAGGGTGCACGGCGACAGCGGTGTGTGGCTCTGAGACGACGGACGGCGCCGGTTCCGGCTGCCAAGCTGGCCTTGGCCCGCACGCCGGCGAGCTCGAGCGCGCCGGCTCCTTGATCCAGTCAACGACGGGGCAGCACGGCAACGACGGCGATTGGAGTGCGCCGGTGGAGCCAGGGTGTACGTCGACGGCGGTGCGTGGCTCTGCGGCGACGGACGGCGCCGGTTCCGGCTGCCACGGCAGCCTCGGCCCGCACACCGGCGAGCTCGAGCGCGCCGACTGCGGAGGCCGTTGCTGCTCTCTGTCGCGAACTCGCGATTCCCTACTCTTTCTTTTTTCTTTTATGAATAGATGATTTTATCTTTCTTATGCCCTTTTACAGTTTAGTCTATGATGTTCTATCTATTTGTGATCTGTTATGTCCTGCCACGTCACCCTGTCCACCGGGACCCACTTGTCATAATCATGCTCAAAACGACCTAAGCCATCCACTAGTGTTTTTTGCAAAAAATTAGCCTCGGAATTAGTGATTTTTGGCATAAAACTGTAGAATTGTGGTTTCTGCAACCCTAACCTTCAATGTCGATGGTTTCTGCAATTCACTCGGCCCGCGCCTATCTCAACGCGACGAGGGAGTGCTACAACTCCACAGGGGGGTTCGCCGGGGGGAACACCAACAAGGCGTACATGACGCTCTCAGACACCCCCTACCTCTTCTCGTCCACCAAGAACCACTTCGTCGCGCTCAGCTGCCCCAACCCCGGCTACTACGTCAACGGTTGCATGTCCGTGTGCCGCCCGTCGGACCACGCCATGCCAGGCCTGTGCACCGCCGTCGGGTGCTGCCAGAGCGAGATGCCCTCCGGCATCAATTTCTTCGAGCCTACAATTCGTGACTTTCCGCCGGGAGGGGAGGACCTCTCCTTCTACGCCAACAGCGCGCCGTGCCACTACGTGTTCCTCGCGACAAGGAGTGGTTCAGCTACACCTACCACGTCTTCCTCGACCGCACCGACGACTTCGATGTGCCGGTCGTCGACGTTCCGGATGCATAGGTACACATTCTGAATTTCTGATTCATTACATGTCACACGACATCGGCAAAAAATTACTATTCCCTTCAATCCATATTAATTGTCGGAGTGAGTACTGAATTGTTGTGTTGAATTAGTAGATTTGTAACTTGTCTGATCAAATGTGTTGAAACTGCATTGCAAACTGAAGATATCGGCGAGTGCCAGCTAAAAGACAAATACCCTTGCTACGGTGTGTGCAGAAACACACTAGGGAGTTACACATGCCAATGCCCTTCAGGTACTAGTGGAGATTTCAACGTCAAGAATGGCTGCCGGCCAGATGACAAGTTCACATTAGCTCCGAAAGTCGTTACAGGTAACTTCTTGAAAACAACTTCAAAGGTACCTACATACCTTGCCATTTATATTACATGATATACAGAACAAAGAAACTTATGGGGTTTATGGTTATTCATCTGTACATAACGTAGGTGTTATCGTTGGACTGGGTGCTGCTTTTGGAATGCTACTTGTTGGTTTGAGTGGGATATTCGTTTTCTATAGATGGAAAAGAGGTATTAGAAAACAACAATGCAAGATGTACTTTCAAAAAAACCAGGGCCTTCTGTTGGAACAACTCATATTATCAGATGAAAATGCAAGTAATAGGACAATGATTTTCTCCTTGGAAGAGTTGGAGAAGGCAACAAACAATTTCGACGACACTCGAATTGTAGGACGTGGAGGGCATGGCATGGTATACAAAGGCATCTTATCTGACCAACGCGTGGTAGCTATAAAAAAGTCGAAACTTGTTGAGGAAGCTGAGATCAATGAGTTTATTAATGAGGTTGCAATCCTCTCTCAGATAAATCATCGAAATATCGTGAAGCTCTTTGGATGTTGTCTTGAAACAGAAGTGCCCCTGTTGGTGTCTGATTTTATCCCTAATGGTTCTTTATTTGACGTCCTGCATGGTGAGTCAGTCAGTGGGCACTCTTTATCCTGGGACGACTGTTTGAGGATTGCTCTAGAATCTGCTGGAGCTCTATGTTATTTACATACATCTGCTTCCATATCAGTTTTTCATTGTGATGTCAAGTCCTCTACTAATATATTGTTGGATGCATATTACACCGTTAAAGTTTCAGATTTTGGTGCATCGAGAACAGCTCCAATTCACCAAACTCATGTGACTACAAATGTACAAGGAACATATGGATACTTGGATCCAGAATATTATCAAACTGGGCAACTAAACGAGAAAAGTGATGTGTATAGTTTTGGTGTGTTACTCCTAGAGTTGCTTACAAGAAAAGAGCCGGTTTTCCGAAGCAATGCAGGTGGAGAGTGTTATCAAAACTTGTCCATCTACTTCATTTCAGAGATCAAAGTGAGGGCCGTAGGAGAGGTGGTGGCTACTCAAGTTCTTGAAGAAGCAACCGAGGATGAGATTAATACCATTGCCTCTCTTGCGGAGATGTGTTTGTGTCTCCGCGGAGAAGAAAGGCCTACCATGAAGCAAGTGGAGAGTACATTACAATATTTGAGAACAAAAAGGTTGAGCTCATGTCAAATTGGTGAAGGAAGCGACGAAGAAATCCAACCATTAGTCACTAGCTGTCAACCACCAACTGTCCCTAGTTCTCAACCTTTGGCCATTCAAATGGCCGGCAAAGGTCATTCCCAATCCTCTACTACTTTCTTCAGTCTGGAGTGACAGTTCATGTCATATGCTGATCTGGTTCCCAAATATTTCTGGAATTCCGAGTTATAACTTTGTATTTTCTTTTTATTGTCGTAAGAAAGACATGTTTTTCAGTAGTGGACATGCTGAACAGTACTGCAGTGAAGAGTTTAAGAGTTATTCTATGTTTTTTTCTTTAGAATTGCGGTGAAGAGTTTAAGAGTTATTCTATGTGTTTTTTCTAGAATTTATATTTTTCAGACAAGAGCTCTTTCAAGAATCTGCTACTCAGAATAAATTCAACTCTCACAAGTTGGGCCGCTTTCTTCAAATTTTACTTGTCTTGATAGTGAATCTTGGATAATCTTCTTGTGCACATGTTCTACCATGTCAAGGTATGTGGCAAATTTGACAATTTTGACCTGGAAACGAAATAAATTCACAGAATGAACTGGGTGCGAAACTATTTCACACCCCTGACCCTTTTGTGTAGCGCCCGCCACGCCGGCGCCACACCCTACGGTGCAGCGCCTAGCTCCGGGGCGTTGCACCTCTGTCCACCATGGCAGCCCATGGGCCCGCACCCATTAGTGCAACGCCTCCGAGCTAGACGCCGCACATGTAATGTGCATTGGGACTTATCCAGCCACTTGGCTGGCCCCCCCCCCCCCCCCCCCCCCCCCCCCCACCACACACTCTTCACTCTCTCCCCGAGCTTTGCCCCCTCTCCCACTCTCCCCCCTCTCAAATCTTCTTCCAAATCTTGCAAATTTGAAGAATTTGTCCGTGGATTTCGAAGTCAAACCCTCCCTCAAGGTAATAATCTCCGATCCCCTTGTTTTGATCGAAGTAAAGTTCTCCCATTGCTCATTTGTTGGTAGTTTGGGGAAACCCTAGTTTCGTTTGGATCTAGAGATTTGCATGGAGATGTGAGATGTTTTTTTGCCAATTTCTATGATTAGGCTTTGTTAGTATGCTAGGGTTATTCTTATGGGTGTTCTTATTGTTGGGAACGTAGTAATTTCAAAAAAAAATTCCTACGCACACGCAAGATCATGGTGATGCATAGCAACGAGAGGGGAGAGTGTTGTCCACGTACCCTCGTAGACCGACAGCGGAAGCGTTATCACAACGCGGTTGATGTAGTCGTACCTCTTCACGATCCGACCGATCAATTACCGAACGCCCGCCACCTCCGAGTTCTACACACGTTCAGCTCGATGACGTCCCTCGAACTCCGATCCAGCCGAGTGTTGAGGGAGAGTTTCGTCAGCACGACGGCGTGGTGACGATGATGATGTTCTACCGACGCAGGGCTTCGCCTAAGCTCCGCAATGATATTATCGAGGTGTAATTTGGTGGAGGGGGGCACCGCACACGGCTAAAAGATCTCAAGGATCAATTGTTGTGTCTCTGGGGTGCCCCCCTGCCCCCGTATATAAAGGAGCAAGGGAGGAGGAGGCCGGCCCTAGGAGGGGGCGCACCAAGTGTGGAGTCCTACTAGGACTCCCTAGTCCTAGTAGGATTCCACCTCCCATATGGAATAGGAAAAGAGGAAGGGAAAAAGAGAAGGAAGGAAGGGGGCGCCCCCCTTCCCTAGTCCAATTCGGACCAGACCAAGGGGAGGGGTGCGGCCACCCTTGAGGCCCTTTTTCTTCTTTCCCGTATGGCCCAATAAGGCCCAATACGTATTCCCGTAACTCTCCGGTACTCCGAAAAATACCCGAATCACTCGGAACCTTTCCGAAGTCCGAATATAGTCGTCCAATATATCGATCTTTACGTCTCGACCATTTCGAGACTCCTCGTCATGTCCCCGATCTCATCCGGGACTCCGAACTCCTTCGGTACATCAACATACATAAACTCATAATAAAACTGTCATCGTAACTTTAAGCGTGCGGACCCTACGGGTTCGAGAACTATGTAGACATGACCGAGACACGTCTCCGGTCAATAACCAATAGCGGGACCTGGATGCCCATATTGGCTCCCACATATTCTACGAAGATCTTTATCGGTCAGACCGCATAACAACATACGTTGTTCCCTTTGTCATCAGTATGTTACTTGCCCGAGATTCGATCGTCGGTATCTCGATACCTAGTTCAATCTCGTTACCGGCAAGTCTCTTTACTCGTTCCGTAACACATCATCCCGCAACTATTAGTCACAATGCTTGCAAGGCTTATAGTGATGTGCATTACCGAGTGGGCCCAGAGATACCTCTCCGACAATCGGAGTGACAAATCCTAATCTCGAAATACGCCAACCCAACAAGTACCTTTGGAGACACCTGTAGAGCACCTTTATAATCACCCATTTACGTTGTGACGTTTGGTAGCACACAAAGTGTTCCTCCGGTAAACGGGAGTTGCATAATCTCATAGTCAGAGGAACATGTATAAGTCATGAAGAAAGCAATAGCAACATACTAAACGATCGGGTGCTAAGCTAACGGAATGGGTCAAGTCAATCACGTCATTCTCCTAATGAGGTGATCTCGTTAATCAAATGACAACTTATGTCTATGGCTAGGAAACATAACCATCTTTGATTAACGAGCTAGTCAAGTAGAGGCATACTAGTGACACTCTGTTTGTCTATGTATTCACACATGTATTATGTTTCCGGTTAATACAATTCTAGCATGAATAATAAACATTTATCATGATATAAGGAAATAAATAATAACTTTATTATTGCCTCTAGGGCATATTTCCTTCAGTCTCCCACTTGCACTAGAGTCAATAATCTAGTTCACATCGCCATGTGATTTAACATGAATAGTTCACATCACCATGTGATTAACACCCATGGTTCACATCGTCATGTGACCATCACCCAAAGGGTTTACTAGAGTCAGTAATCTAGTTCACATCGCTATGTGATTAACACCCAAAGAGTACTAAGGTGTGATCATGTTTTGCTTGTGAGATAATTTTAGTCAACGGGTCTGTCACATTCAGATCCGTAAGTATTTTGCAAATTTCTATGTCTACAATGCTCTGCATGGAGCTACTCTAGCTAATTGCTCCCACTTTCAATATGTATCTAGACCGAGACTTAGAGTCATCTAGATTAGTGTCAAAACTTGCATCGACGTAACCTTTTACGACGAGCCTTTTGTCACTTCCATAATCGAGAAACATATCCTTATTCCAGTAAGGATAATTTTGACCGCTGTCCAGTGATCTACTCCTAGATCACTATTGTACTCCCTTGCCAAAATCAGTGTAGGGTATACAATAGATCTGGTACACAGCATGGCATACTTTATAGAACCTATGGCCAAGGCATAGGGAATGACTTTCATTCTCTTTCTATCTTTTGCCGTGGTCGGGCTTTGAGTCTTTACTCAATTTCACACCTTGTAACACAGGCAAGAACTCTTTTCTTTGACTGTTCTATTTTGAACTACTTCAAAATCTTGTTAAGGTATGTACTCATTGAAAAACTTATCAAGCGTCTTCATCTATCTCTATAGATCTTGATGCTCAATATGTAAGCAGCTTCACCGAGGTCTTTCTTTGAAAAACTCCTTTCAAACACTCCTTTATGCTTTGCAGAATAATTCTACATTATTTCCGATCAACAATATGTCATTCACATATACTTATCAGAAATGATGTAGTGCTCCCACTCACTTTCTTGTAAATACAGGCTTCACCGCAAGTCTGTATACAACTATATGCTTTGATCAACTTATCAAAGCGTATATTCCAACTCCGAGATGCTTGCACCAGTCCATTGATGGATCGCTGGAGCTTGCATATTTTGTTAGCACCTTTAGGATTGACAAAACCTTCTGGTTGTATCATATACAACTCTTCTTTAATAAATCCATCAAGGAATGCAGTTTTGTTTATCCCTTTGCCAGATTTCATAAAATGCGGCAATTGCTAACATGATTCGGACAGACTTAAGCATAGATACGAGTGAGAAACTCTCATCGTAGTCAACATCTTGAACTTGTCGAAAACCTTTTTGCGACAATTCTAGCTTTGTAGATAGTGATACTACTATCAGCGTCCGTCTTCCTCTTGACAATCCATTTATTCTCAATTGCTTGCCGATCATCGGGCAAGTCAACCAAAGTCCACACTTTGTTCTCATACATGGATCTCATCTCAGATTTCATGGCCTCAAGCCATTTTGCGGAATCTGGGCTCACCATCGCTTCTTCATAGTTCGTAGGTTCGTCATGGTCTAGTAACATAACCTCCAGAACAGGATTACCGTACCACTCTGGTGCGGATCTTACTCTGGTTTACCTACGAGGTTTGGTAGTAACTTGATCTGAAGTTACATGATCATCATCATTAACTTCCTCACTAATTGGTGTAGAAGTCACAGGAACAGATTTCTGTGATCCAATAAGGGAGCAGGTACAGTTACCTCATCAAGTTCTACTTTCCTCCCACTCACATCTTTCGAGAGAAACTCCTTCTCTAGAAAGGATCCATACTTAGCAACGAATGTCTTGCCTTCGGATCTGTGATAGAAGGTGTACCCAACTGTCTCCTTTGGGTATCCTATGAAGACACATTTCTCCGATTTGGGTTTGAGCTTATCAGGATGAAATTTTTTCACATAAGCATCGCAACCCCAAAATTTTAAGAAACGACAACTTTGGTTTCTTGCCAAACCACAGTTCATAAGGCGTCGTCTCAACGGATTTTGATGGTGCCCTATTTAACGTGAATGTAGCTGTCTCTAATGCATAACCCAAAACAATAGTGGTAAATTGGTAAGAGACATCATAGATTGCACTATATCCAATAAAGTACGGTTATGACGTTCGGACACACCATTACACTGTGGTGTTCCAGGTGGCGTGAGTAGTGAAACTATTTCACATTGTTTTAACTGAAGGCCAAACTCGTAACTCAAATATTTTACCTCTGTGATCATATCGTAGAAACTTTTATTTTCTTGTTACGATAATTCTCCACTTCACTCTGAAATTCTTTGAACTTTTCAAATGTTTCAGACTTTGTGTTTCATCAAGTAGATATACCCATATCTGCTCAAATCATCTGTGAAGGTCAGAAAATAATGATACCTGCTACGAGCCTCAATATTCATCGGACCACATACATCTGTATGTATGATTTCCAACAAATCTGTTGCTCTCTCCATAGTTCCGGAGAACGGCGTTTTAGTCATCTTGCCCATGAGGCACGGTTCGCAAGCATCAAGTGATTCCAAAATCCCATCAGTATGGAGTTTCTTCATGCGCTTTACACCAATATGACCTAAACGGCAGTACCACAAATAAGTTGCACTATCATTATTAACTTTGCATCTTTTGGCTTCAATATTATGAATATGTGTATCACTACGATCGAGATCCAACAAACCATTTTCGTTGGTGTGTATGACCATAAAGGTTTTATTCATGTAAATAGAACAACAATTGTTCTCTAACTTAAATGAATAACCGTATTGCAATAAACATGATCAAATCATATTCATGCTCAACGCAAACACCAAATAACACTTATTTAGTTTCAACACTAATCCCGAAAGTACAGGGAGTGTGCGATGATGATCATATCAATCTTGGAACTACTTCCAACACACATCGTCACCTCGCCTTTTACTAGTCTCTGTTTATTCTGCAACTCCCGTTTTCGAGTTACTACTCTTTAGCAACTGAACCAGTATCAATTACCGAGGGGTTGCTATAAACACTAGTAAAGTACACATCAATAATCTGTATATCAAATATACCTTTGTTCACTTTTACTAGTCTCTGTTTATTCTGCAACTCCCGTTTCGAGTTACTACTCTTAGCAACTGAACCAGTATCAATTACCGAGGGATTGCTATAAACACTAGTAAAGTACACATCAATAATCTGTATATCAAATATACCTTTGTTCACTTTGCCATCCTTCTTATCCACCAAATAGTTGGGGTAGTTCCGCTTCCAGTGACCAGTCCCTTTGCAGTAGAAGCACTTAGTCTCAGGCTTAGGACCAGACTTAGGCTTCTTCACTTGAGCAGCAACTTGCTTGCCGTTCTTTTTGAAGTTCCCCTTTTTCCCTTTGCCCTTTTCTTGAAACTAGCGGTCTCGTCAACCATCAACACTTGAAGTGGTCTCGTCAACCATCAACACTTGATGTTTTTCTTGATTTCTACCTTCGTCGATTTCAGCATCACGAAGAGCTCGGGAATTACTTTCGTCATCCCTTGCATACCATAGTTCATCACGAAGTTCTACTAACTTGGTGATGGTAACTAGAGAATTCTGTCAATCACTTTTTTATCTGGAAGATAAACTCCCACTTGATTCAAGCGATTGTAGTACCCAGACAATCTGAGCACATGCTCACTAGTTGAGCGATTCTCCTCCATCTTTTTGCTATAGAACTTGTTGGAGATTTCATATCTCTCAACTCGGGTATTTTCTTGAAATATTAACTTCAACTCCTGGAACATCTCATATGGTCCATGACGTTCAAAACGTCTTTGAAGTCCCGATTCTAAGCCGTTAAGTATGGTGCACTAAACTATCAAGTAGTCATCATATTGAGCTAGCCAAACGTTCATAACGTCTGCATCTGCTCCTGCAATAGGTCTGTCACCTAGCGGTGCATCAAGGACATAATTTTCCTGTGCAGCAATGAGGATAATCCTCAGATCACGGATCCAATCCGCATCTTTGCTACTAACATCTTTCAACATAATTTTTCTCTAGGAACAAAAAATAAACACAGGGAAGCAACAACGCGAGCTATTGATCTACAACATAATTTGCAAAATACTATCAGGACTAAGTTCATGATAAATTTAAGTTCAATTAATCATATTACTTAAGAACTCCCACTTAGATAGACATCTCTCTAATCATCTAAGTGATTACGTGATCCAAAGCAACTAAACCATGTCCGATTAACACGTGAGATGGAGTAGTTTCAATGGTGAACATCACTATGTTGATCATATCTACTATATGATTCACGCTCGACCTTTCGGTCTCTGTGTTCCGAGGCCATATCTGTATATGCTAGGCTCGTCAAGTTTAACCTGAGTATTCCGCGTGTGCAACTGTTTTGCACCCGTTGTATTTGAACGTAGAGCCTATCACACCCGATTAACACGTGGTGTCTCAGCACGAAGAACTTTTGCAACGGTGCATACTCAGGGAGAACACTTTTATCTTGAAATTTTAGTGAGAGATCATCTTATAATGCTACTGTCAATCAAAGCAAGATAAGATGCATAAAGGATTAACATCACATTCAATCAATATAAGTGATATGATATGGCCATCATCATCTTGTGCTTGTGATCTCCATCTCCGAAGCACCGTCATGATCACCATCGTCACCGGCGCGACACCTTGATCTCCATCGTAGCATCGTTGTCGTCTCGCCAACTTATTGCTTTTACGACTATCGCTACCGCTTAGTGATAAAGTAAAACTATTACATGGCGATTGCATCTCATATAATAAAGCGACAACCATATGGCTCCTGCCAGTTGCCGATAACTCGGTTACAAAACATGATCATCTCATACAACACATTATATCACATCATGTCTTGACCATATCACATCACAACATGCCCTGCAAAAACAAGTTAGACGTCCTCTACTTTGTTGTTGCAAGTTTTACGTGGCTGCTACGGGCTTAGCAAGAACCGTTCTTACCTACGCATCAAAACCACAACGATAGTTTGTCAAGTTGGTGTTGTTTTAACCTTCGCAAGGACCGGGCGTAGCCACACTCGGTTCAACTAAAGTGAGAGAGACAGACACCCGCCAGTCACCTTTAAGCAACGAGTGCTCTGAACGGTGAAACCAGTCTCGCGTAAGCGTACGCGTAATGTCGGTCTGGGCCGCTTCATCTCACAATACCGCTGAACCAAAGTATGACATCCTGGTAAGCAGTATGACTTATATCGCCCACAACTCACTTGTGTTCTACTCGTGCATAGCATCAACGCATAAAACCTGGCTCGGATGCCACTGTTAGGGAACGTAGTAATTTCAAAAAAAAAAATCCTACGCACACGCAAGATCATGGTGATGCATAGCAACGAGAGGGGAGACTGTTGTCCACGTACCCTCGTAGACCGACAGCGGAAGCGTTATCACAACGCGGTTGATGTAGTCGTATCTCTTCACGATCCGACCGATCAAGTACCGAACGCACGGCACCTCCGAGTTCTACACACGTTCAGCTCGATGACGTCCCTCGAACTCCGATCCAGCCGAGTGTTGAGGGAGAGTTTCGTCAGCACGACGGCGTGGTGACGATGATGATGTTCTACCGACGCAGGGCTTCGCCTAAGCTCCGCAATGATATTATCGAGGTGTAATTTGGTGGAGGGGGGCACCGCACACGGCTAAAAGATCTCAAGGATCAATTGTTGTGTCTCTGGGGTGACCCCTGCCCCCGTATATAAAGAAGCAAGGAAGGAGGAGGCCGGCCCTAGGAGGGGGCGCACCAAGTGTGGAGTCCTACTAGGACTCCCTAGTCCTAGTAGGATTCCACCTCCCATATGGAATAGGAAAAGAGGAAGGGAAAAAGAGAAGGAAGGAAGGGGGCACCCCCCTTCCCTAGTCCAATTCGGACCAGACCAAGGGGAGGGGTGCGGCCACCCTTGAGGCCCTTTTTCTTCTTTCCCGTATGGCCCAATAAGGCCCAATACGTATTCCCGTAACTCTCCGGTACTCCGAAAAATACCCGAATCACTCGGAACTTTTCCGAAGTCCGAATATAGTCATCCAATATATCGATCTTTACGTCTCGACCATTTCGAGACTCCTCGTCATGTCCCCGATCTCATCCGGGACTCCGAACTCCTTTGGTACATCAACATACATAAACTCATAATAAAACTGTCATCGTAACTTTAAGCGTGCGAACCCTACGGGTTCGAGAACTATGTAGACATGACCGAGACACGTCTCCGGTCAATAACCAATAGCGGGACCTGGATGCCCATATTGGCTCCCACATATTCTACGAAGATCTTTATCGGTCAGAACGCATAACAACATACGTTGTTCCCTTTGTCATCAGTATGTTACTTGCCCGAGATTCGATCGTCGGTATCTCGATACCTAGTTCAATCTCGTTACCGGCAAGTCTCTTTACTCGTTCCGTAACACATCATCCCGCAACTAACTTATTAGTCACAATGCTTGCAAGGCTTATAGTGATGTGCATTACCGAGTGGGCCCGGAGATACCTCTTCGACAATCGGAGTGACAAATCCTAATCTCGAAATACGCCAACCCAACAAGTACCTTTGGAGACACCTGTAGAGCACCTTTATAATCACCCATTTACGTTGTGACGTTTGGTAGCACACAAAGTGTTCCTCCGGTAAACGGGAGTTGCATAATCTCATAGTCAGAGGAACATGTATAAGTCATGAAGAAAGCAATAGCAACATACTAAACGATCGGGTGCTAAGCTAACGGAATGGGTCAAGTCAATCACGTCATTCTCCTAATGAGGTGATATCGTTAATCAAATGACAACTTATGTCTATGGCTAGGAAACATAACCATCTTTGATTAACGAGCTAGTCAAGTAGAGGCATACTAGTGACACTCTGTTTGTCTATGTATTCACACATGTATTATGTTTCCGGTTAATACAATTCTAGCATGAATAATAAACATTTATCATGATATAAGGAAATAAATAATAACTTTATTATTGCCTCTAGGGCATATTTCCTTCACTTATGTTGGTGCTAGGGTTAGGTTTAGGGCTAGGGTTATGGTTAGGGTTATGGTTATGGTTAGGGTTAGGGTTATGGTTAGGGTTAGGGTTGTTGTTTCATATATATATTAGGGTTTGTATTCGGTGTTAATCCATGGATTAGTACTCATGGAAGCAATGTTACCTTGTGTTCATTGCTTATAGGGATGGGAAGAACATGTGTGTTTGTTCATCATGGGGACAAAGACGCCTTTTTGAAAGGCAATAAAGAACCGGACCCGGATGAGTTTGACATGGTGTTTGATAGTAGTCCTAGCTATGCAGAGCTCTTGCAACAAGTTAGGAAAGATTTGAATTGGATGGACCCTAGTGATATCATTGAGTTGGAGGGAAGGCATAATGTTGGTTTTGGAATGCACATCCGTTGGAAGACAATGCGTGTAAACTCGGAGCAACGTTGGGTTGCATACAAGGAGACGGTGGCTGAATCACTAGACAAGGCTCTTGAGTTATTTGCAACGAAGAAGGTTGATTCAAGTTTGCATTTGGACTTGAACCGGAACCCCTCCCCTTTGGTTGCTAGTAGCCCCCCATCCTTGAAGCGAGATGAAATTGTTGAACCTCTTTTGACCCAAGAAGTGAGGCCAACATTGAGCCCTTATAGAAACAACCAAGATGAATCTTTGCAAGAGGACAATGATGAGTATGCGGACGATGACAATGAAGTTGATCTCCATGACAACAATGTGGGTGATCTCGACAAATATCATTTGCAAGAGACAATGGACCATTCCATCCCTTTTTCCCGTGCATATGCATCGGACTCGGATGACGATGGTCCCGATGAACAAGTTGATGCGGAGGGGTTCACGGTGAAGGAGGCCGAAGGTTTCGAGAAGGTATTTGGTCGGGATCATCGGACTACATTGTTCAAGGATGTTAGTCTCGTGGATGAAGCCGTGGTAGATGGTGGCCAATGTGTACCTCTTGGGGTTAGGCCAAGCTCTCACCGTGATTTGGTAGACGACAAGAACCGGATTGCTAAAGGTTCTAAGTTCGACAGCTTGTTGGATTTGAAGATGTGGCTCGACAACTACTCGGTTACGCATTATCGTCCACACAAGGTGGTGCACTCAGACGTCAATGTGCGCTACACGGTTGCATGTGCATGTGAAGATGAAAAGGAGGTCCAACTTGGACTTACAAGAGGCCGTGGTGGTGGTAGAGGTCGTGGAAAGGAGGTCCAACAAGGAGTGGCAAGACGCCGTGGCGGTTGTCCGTGGATTGTGCGTGCAAGACCATGGAAAGGAGGTCCTACTTGGCATGTAGTGAGTTGTGTGCCAACTCACATGTGCCAAGGCAAAAGGGTGGATGGCAAGATTGTGTCCGAAGACCACAAACAACTCACGTCCGAGTTCATCGCTTACAGGCTCTCCAACTCAATATCCACACTTCCAACAATGAGCGTCCAACATGTCATTGACCTTGTGAAAGCCATCTTTCATTACAAGGTGAAATACGGCAAGGCATGGAAGGCGAAGCAAGCCGCATTTAAGATGTTGTATGGTACATGGGAGGAAGCACAACCGAATCCCTAGGTTGTTGTTAGCCATGGCCGCGACAAACCCGGGCATGGTTCATGTGGTCGAGCCTCATGGGCACCAAACAACGGTTCATGAAGGAAGGAAAGTCAGAGTATTTGGCTGTGCTTTTTGGGCGTTCGAACAATGTGTGAGGGCTTTCGAACATTGTAGGCCGGTCATCGCAATTGATGGCACGTTCTTGACCGGACAATACAAGGGCACCTTGTTGGTTGCGATAGCAAGTGATGCCAATAACCGGGTGTTGCCATTGGCATTTGCTTTGGTTGAGGTGGAAAACAATGACAACTGGGAGTGGTTTCTGCATCTTTTGAGGACGAAGGTGTTACCCGCTCAAAGGGAAATTTGTGTCATATCGGATCGGAATCAAGGAATTCTTAACGCCGTGGAGATTGACATTCCCGGGCATGCTCCGTTGCACCATCGCTGGTGCATGAGGCACTTTTGTTCGAACTTCTATAGGGCATGTGGCCTTAAGGAGTTGGCCGATGATCTTCAAGATTGTTGTCTCACTTTCTCCGATAAGCGCTTCGCCACTTTGTACAACAAATTGCTCGCACACAAAAAACTTGATCCCGGGGGTCAAGACTTTCTCAATAGGCACATTCAATACCGGAACAAGTGGGCACGTGCTTTTGATGAAGATGGCCGGAGATACGGTCAAATGACAAGCAATATGGCCGAATGCTTCAATAGGGTGCTCAAAGGTGCACGTGGATTACCCGTGACGGCAATAGTTCAATACACATTTGACAAGATGAATGCGTACTTTGTAAAGTACTCGATGGAAACCGATGCACAGATAGCGGGTGAGAACCCACGGAAGTACAAGTACAAGTTCCCACCCAAAGTTGATGAATGGTTCCTATTTCAATCACGGAAGGCGGACTCAGAAGAAGCTATATTATATGACAATGAAGAGTGGAAGTACGAAGTGAAAGAGTCAGGAGGAACCACAAATGATGGCCGGCAACATGGAGGTCGGGCTTTCAAGGTGTCGTTAACACAATGTGATTGCACTTGTGGAAGTACGAAGTGAAAGAGCCAGGAGGAACCACAAATGATGGCCGGCAACATGGAGGTCGGGCTTTCAAGGTGTCGTTAACACAATGTGATTGCACTTGCGGGAGGCCATTGTTGCTTCATCTCCCATGCTCACATTTGTTACTGTGCCTCCTCCCCCCCTCTACTGGGTCTTTTTCAGCCATAGTTCAACAATTAGTATAACAAACATTCAGGTTCAAAAAGGGTTCACAAAAGACATCATTTCTTAGAAAAGAACCATCACAATAAGTTCTAGTTGACCATACAGCTACCACCACTACAAGTTCAACGACATAAAAGGTACGACCACTCCAAGTTCAACGACATAACAATTCGCACTCGAAGTTCAACATTATAAAAAAACTAAGATGACTAGTGCTTTCCACGCTTGCTGGGTCCTCCCCCCCTCTTGACGCTTATCTTCTTCACCTTCCTAGGAAGAGGGACCCGCTTCGGCTCCGGCTCCGCCTCCGGTTCGACATCGTCATCCAAATAGTCATCCAAAGCCGCCATCCGCGAGGTGCCGACCGTCCTTTTGCCTCTTTGGGTGAAGTCTTCAGGTGTGTACTTGTTGATTCCCCTCCTAGGCTTCAACTCGTATGCAGACCGAGCCCGGTACGTCCCCAAGGTCATATCATCAGCAACCTATGCATCAACAAAATATATGGAAAGACCGTGTGTGAGGATATAGTTAGCAATGCATCAACAAATGGATATATATCGTCATGACATACCTCTTGGGTGACCGCACCCACATCCTCATCCTCGAAAGGTTCACCATGGCTCTGCCCCGAAGCGGGATCTGATGGTGTCGCCGACCTAGACCGTTCTGGTGATACATACTCGGGGTCACGACAACCGAAAAGGTTTGATAGCCGCCTTAACTTTTGGCCCTGGCGCTGCAACATGTACAAGTGAATGAGACATGGAACGTGTCAATCTACTTCTCCATAGAAATAACATGTCAATCTACTTCTCCATACAAATAACATGTCAATCTATGTATCCAAACTATAACATGTCAATCTATGTATCCAAACTATAACATGTCAATCTACTTCTCCATACAAATAACATGTCAATCTACTTCTCCATAGAAATAACATGTCAATCTATGTATCCAAACTATATAAATAACATGTCAACCTATCTATCCAAACCACATTCTAATCTAACAAGGGTTCCCCAAATCTAATATATGCAAGATTCAAACAAAAGTTGCCCAAATCTAATACATGCAAGATTCAAACAAGGGTTCCCCAAATCTTCAAAATATAATATTTTCTATGGATAGAAAGAAGGGGATCGGAGGAGAGTACCTTCTACGATGGATTGGTGAACAAATGCACGGACCAAATCGTCGGATCGGAAGGATTTGGGAGAGGGGATTGAGAGGGGGAGTGCAGATGGCCGCCGCCCTGTTTTTCTGTAACTGCCAATGGGGAGGGTGGGGGAGGAGAGGGCTGGCGCGTTTGCAGATAAGTCACAGTGCAGCGCCTAGCGGCTAGGCGCTGCACATTACACGTGTAGCGCCTAGCTCGGAGGCGTTGCACTGCTGGGTGCGGGCCCATGGGCTGCCACGGTGGACAGAGGTGCAACGCCCCGGAGCTAGGCGCTGCACCGTAGGGTGTGGCGCCGGCGTGGCGGGCGCTACACAAAAGGGTTAGGGGTGTGAAATAGTTTCGCACCCAGTTCATTCTGTGAATTTATTTCGTTTCCAGGTTAAAATTGTCAAATTTGCCAAGATATGTCTGTGCCTTTTCTGTCCATGCTTTTGGATTCCAGTGAATCGTGGATGGTCAACCCACTTTGCTCACTGAACAGAGTCTTGCATTGCCAGCAGCACTAACCTGAATATCTGGAAAATGCATGATGGTGTTTCTTTAACAATGAACATAACTCAAAGTGGTCGCTCACAAAACTCAATACGGGACAACCCTAATTCTTAATACCTTCCGTTATCAGTGGCTACCATGATACAACTCCGATGACAATGGGCTACAAAAAACAGAAAACATGATTTCTAGGCCTCTTGAAGTGTTAAAGAAAAGAGGTCTGCTTCTATGCTTTTCGCCAGGCCCTGGAGGCTCTATAGCACCGTGGCTGGGGGACTCGTCAACACTCCAAGAGCCACTGTTTTGCTTCTCTGATTATAGCTAGATTATGGACGGTGACGCTGCAGGCTGCATGTGGCCGGTATTTGCTCTCTCCTTCGCATTGCTTTGCCTGGGCTCAGACTCCTTTTTTTGGGACCCAAATCAGCAGTTCGTTTGTTTTTTAGGGAAATAAATACACCTGGTCGATGAAACAGAGTCCCCTGCTCTGCAGTCTGCACTGTCATTTTCACACCACACTGGAACAGAGTCATGCGATTGGGCCGGAGGCCTAGAAATCCTGTTTTCTGCTTTTTTGTAGTCCATTGCGCGCAGCAGGAGGAGGAGGCGCAAGCCCTAATGGTTATATTTCTTAACTGGCTTCAAGTTAGCCCGGTCCATTTAGCACCTGATAATTTTTCCCAAGAAACTGAAAAAGTATGTACATTATGATGACAGTAATACAAATAAAGCTCAACTATTCATGTGTTATAGAGGCTCTGCATAAATCTAAAATAACCAGCATTTAAAAAATGCTCATATACTTTTAAAATATTCACGTATTATTTTAAAAACATTCATATTAGTGAAATAATATATATGAATTAAAACCATGTTTGTCTAATATAAAATAATAAATATACTTCAAAATTACAGTTTGTAAATATTATTTGAATTATTCAAACATTTGAATAATTATACGCATATATTTATAATTCATAATTATCTTGTTAATGAAAATGTTTTTGTAACTCAAAAATACTTGAAATTTAAAATGTTTATATGATATTCACTCGTGTATTTTATTTAAAAAAGTTAACTATTTATAATTCATAGTATTTTTTATTACCTATTCATAAATTTTAGTTAAATAGTATTTTATAAAAAATAGGTAATATTACAAAAATTACAAGAACATTTTATTTAGTTATTTTATGGCAAACCTTTACATATTAATTTGTTTGCACACGAGTATTTGTGTACCATGAGGTTATTACTTATGTACCACAAATATTCATAACCGACAACGTGGCATGGAGCCTTGTTTATGATTGTTTTTAAAAATAATATGTTCACACAGATATTTGTTGACCACGAGGTAATTATTAATAACACATGAATATTTGAATCTAAATTTTATTACTATGATTATTATTTACATACGATTTTTTATAAGGACATAATGTGTACTAAATGAGCCGCACTGACTGCAGCCCATTTAAGTAGCATAACCATTTTCATGTACACTTTGTAGCAAAACCAAGTCGTCGTTACCCTCAAAAAAAGTCCTAGTTGAGGCCAGCACACTCCGCCAGTCGCGGGTTAGAGACCGGTTTGCACCATTTTTCATTTTAGTTCCCCTGACAGGTGGGGCCCACTACGCATAGACATATATATAGTGCCAAAATTGCTACAAGTGGGCCCCATGTCACGTCAGCCATATACGGTGCCACGTCAGCGTAGTTTATGTATATGGATTCGATTAGCAACGTACATGCACGTTCATGCCAAGTTTTAGAACCAATTCGACGTATTTTCAAGTTTAGGCACTAAACTTAACATTCGTGGCAAGTTCAAACACCACTCGTGTGTTTATTACTAGAACTTGGTTATCTTTTTTATGTTTGTGTTTTATTATTTTTGGTTTTTTATTTTACATTTTTGTGTATTTATCCCTTTGGTCTTTGCTTGAAACATTTCTCTTTTTTTTAGTTGCATTTCTCTTCTGTTGTTGAACATCATCTTCAGTTCTAAAAAAATTCTTCCATGAAGGAATTAATCCACATTTATGACGTTACATCCTAAAGACTTTACATATTTGTGTGGGTTTAAAAAGGAGTCCCACCAAACACTAGAACAATCTACAAACCAACAGCCCTAACAAAAACAATCTACAAGCTAAAAGTGTATGTACTACCCTCTTCAAGATAAAGCACGTCTTGCGGTCTCAACCTATAATTCACATCACGTTGTTGCTCTCTACCAAGCAAGCTTTGCCCCTCATCCGGATAAGCACCAGCCTGACCCCATGGGTTCCGTTGATACCTCCTTAGAGCTTCCAATTTCTCTGCAACTTCCTTCATCGACGGATGCTCCTCCCTGATCATGCTCACACACCGCATCACGAGGTACGTTACTTCTTCCAGCACCTCCGGGCCCATCTCCAATCTCACCCGGCCGTCAAGGAGCTCGCCGTGCCGGCCTACTTTTACGGCCCTCGTGAATCGGGACACGAGGCTCCTGTCCTCCTCTGGCCCATCAAAGCAGAGCACCTTCTTCCCTGTCAAGAGCTCGAGTAGAAGGACGCCAAAAACTGTACACATCACTCTTGTCCGTCAGCTGGCATGTCATGAGGTACTCTGGGTCCAGGTACCCGCAGGTGCCTTGCACCAGTGTCGCAATCTCAGCCTCGTCACTTGGTTCTAGCTTCGATGCCCCAAAGTCAGAGACTTTGGCGGTGAGGCTGCCGTCGAGCAAGATGTTGGCCGTCTTGACATCGCCGTGGAGGATCGGTGGCGAGGCCGACAAGTGCATGTACGACAGCGCCTCGGCCGACTCCGCCGCTATCCGTAGGCGGGTGTCGAGTGCCTTGTTGGTGTCGGGGCCCTCACCGCCATGGATGTAGTGGTAGAGAGTGCCGTTGGAGACATACTCGTAGACCAGCATCGGCACCTCCACCTCGAGGCAGCAGCCCTGCAGCTTGACGACATTCCGGTGGTTGATCTGAGAGAGGATGAGCATCTCCCTCGCGAACTCCTTGGTCTCGGTGGCCTCCATCATCTTGGACTTCTTGATGGCAACAATGGTCTTGTCCTCCAGAACACCTCTGTACACAATGCCGTGCCCGCCGCGACCGAGGATCTGGTCGACGGCGAAGTTGTTGGTCGCTTTCTTGAGCTCCTCTTCCGAGAATATCTTGAACCCGGCACCGCCTCCCCCGGCAGCGCCACGCATCTGCTGCTGTGGGATGACGCCTCCGTTGTGCTCGAAGAAGCTCTGCTTTGCCTTGATGAGCTTTCTCTTCTGGAGCCCCAGGTAGAGCCAGAAGCACATGAACACGGACAAGAACACCCCCACGCTGACTCCTGGATGACACATTGCATACTCGATCATTAGTTTAGATTCCCAGGAAGAACATTATTATCTATAAAAAGGATCCCGAAAAGAAATTGCAGGACGAACCAACAAGATAAGTGAATGTGTTACCTGTAACGATCTTCAGAGCTAAGGTGAACTTGTCCTTTGGCCGGCAGCCATCCTTCCTGGTGACATCTCCACTTGTCCCGGGAGGGCACTGGCAAGTGTAGCTTCCCTGCGTGTTATTGCAGACCCCGTAGCACGGGAATTCGCCTTTCAGTTGGCACTCGTCGATGTCTTCAGTTTGCAAAGCAATTTCAACATTTGATCAGAGAAATCACAAATGTAGCAAGAGAGCACAACACTTGAGAATTGATTCAGGAATCAGGGTGTGTACCTGTGCATCCACCGTCGAGGTACGGGTTGCCGTCGTAGCCCCTGGAGCAGTTGCACCGGTACCCGGGGCCGTTGGCGGCGTCGAAGCAGTCGCTGCGCGCGCTCCGGCAGGCGAAGTCGGTGGCGTTGCGCCTGGAGGCGCTGCAGTTGCCGACGTTCCGGACGGCCCAGTCGAGCACGACGGGCACGTGGAAGTCGTCGGTGCGGTTGAGGAAGACGCGGTCGCTGTGGCTGAACCAGTCCGCCTCGACGAGGAACACGTAGTGGCAGGACGTGGCGTTGCTGATGAAGGCGGAGTTCTCTTCCTGCTGCGGCGGGAAGTTGCGCTGGTGCGGCTCGAAGAAGCTGACCCCGGGCGGTATCGCGCTCTGGCAGCACCCGACGCCGGTGTCGGTGGAGGAGAAGCCGGTGTCGGTGCTAAAACCGGCAGATCTCGGAAGGGGGCCCTGAGCTGGTGATCTTGGCACGATGGTTAACAGGAAGTAAAGGGATACAGTTTTACCCGGGTTCGGGCCCTCTCGAAGAGGTAAAATCCTATGTCTTGCTCGTATAATATTGATTGTGGATGGGGTACAAAGTACATGATGATCTACCTTGTGATCGTATTAATGAGTTATAATCTCCTAACCCTTGAACGTGTGCTTCTATAGACTAAACCTCTTGGCTTATATAGGTGACGGGGTAACTAGGGCTTACGCATGGCTAGTTACAATCTTAGGGATAAACATGCCAATCATTCAAATACGCCTTGAAGTGTACGCCAAGTCTCTAGAGGATTCCATCTTGAATACGTTGAGGGCCACGGCATGTGGGGCCCATACTTCAATTGTGGATGGGTCCTCGGCCCGGCCCATGAATGTCATGCCAACGTGGTGTGCACCCTTCAATCCAAGACACCGTCAGCCAACGCCTCCTCCTCCTGGGCCCGGGCGCAGGAGGAGGAGCCGTACAACCACTCCCTCCTCGAGAAGCACCGGCTGGCAGAGGGCCAAATCTACGACGAGCGTGTGAGCGAGGAGGCCGTGGCGACGAAGAATCCCAACTACATCGCCAAGTAGCGCACGCTCTATGAGGCCGCGCGCGCTCACGCCGCTCGCAATGCGGTCTCGTTGCAGCCGCACACGGAGGCGGCACCGCCAATGACGCTTCGTTGGTGTTGGTGGCATGACGAGCGTGCCGCCCTGTCAATGTCCAACGTCGACCTCACGTCCACCAGCGACGGACAGGTCGCAGACTCCGACGAGGAGGAGTAGTGCATGGGAGGCGGCGGGACCTCAAGTCCCAGGTGGGCTGGTCTGTGTCCTATTATTCCTCGCCGACGACCGCAACTTCACTTCACGGGTCTCATCTCTGCCAGACATGAACACGGCCAACACCGGAGGGGAACAACAAGGACTTGGACAATGGATGTTGCCGTAGATTTAGACTAGGTTTAGGTTCGGTTGCTTTTTTAATAAAATATGTCAAAATATAATGAATATGATCCGGTTTAGATGAAAATCATCTGCTTTGCATGTATTTCGTCCAGTTTGTTGAAATCCAGTTTTAAATGTATGCAGACACTGTTGGATGGCCAGCTCTCGCATCACCATCCGCGGGTTGATCCAGACCAGTCCACGGACGGATGAGGTGTCCGATTTCGGGGTTAGTGTTGGAGATGCCTTTATATATACTAGGTGATTTCTTTGCAACACATAGTACAACAATTATTGTTTTGTTTTATGTCAAAGAGGTTGTTTTCTTATCAGATAATATGTCAAACCAACAAAATTGTTTAGGATATAACTCGTATCCTACAATCAATTAGTTGAGAGCAAACGCCAGACTCATTGATCTGTACGTGACGGCTCATATTCAAACACAACAAAAAATTCAATAACCTTTTCTTATTTCTCTATTCACAAAGAACAAAGCAAAGACCACATATAGCATAATATTAACCTTTTCTTATTTTGCATATGTTTTAACCTTAATTTTACTATGTGTTTTAGGATGCATGTGTGTTTTCCTATTCTTACAAGTCCAACACTCAATTCTTGTGTTTTCATAATCCTTAGTTTTGCATATACAATTCTACCATATTCTCATGCTTTACCTAATTCTATGTTTTTAATACCCGTGGATGAAAGAGGCCCTTCATGCGTAGGCCTAACTCTATGTTTTTTAAGACTCGCGGATGATTGGGGGTGCGGATTAAGTGTTTATTGTTATTGTTAATCGTGTTAGATTTTTCTCTAGAAAAGTTTAGCCAATCTTGCAAACTTGGTTAGAAATCGATAAATTAAGAATGCCAAGAACAAATAAAATACATTAAATTTGTATTCATATGCCATTTGGTATTTGTTATATCCTTGTGAAGAGGAACAACGGAGTTGACTATGAAAGAACCAAGAAACAAGCACTTGGACATTCGAGGACAAACCACCTTTTGACACCTTGCACACTCTAAAAATACATATTTAATAGCATCTCACTTGACTCTAGAGCACTCTATCAACCTATTTGTTACTCCTTTGTTTTCAAACACAAACACTCCCAAGAGTTAAGGATACTGCGAATACAATCATACATAAACATTTTGTAGTTCATTAAGTGGTGTATATTAATTTGTAAAGAAATGTGATTTTCTTATATTTATGGTAAAGCATAGTGCAATCTTCTATATCAAACTAAATAAGAAAAGTAAAATAGTTTTGTGATAAATTATAGTTGTAGTTTATCACAAAAAAAATTGTACTTATAATGGTGAACATGAGAAACATATAAAAATGATAAGGTATCTTAATATGTCAGAACATACTTACGTGGTTAATTCTTCTACTTGTAATAGGAAAAGTATTAGTCGATAGTATAGTGAATCATACGTGAATGATAAACACACACACAGTGTTGTACATATATATATATGTATATATATGACGTAAAGTGTCATGTAGAAATACAAAAGTTTAGTACAAATAAAAAATAGTTGGTACTAATTGTACAAACTAGCGATTTGCACAGACAGTGTTGTACAAACAAACCAAAGAAATATCCTTCTTGAAACCTGATGTAATGTACCGGTTTGCACATGAGAATGAGAAGATCTGTTTAGTCTGTGTTGGAGTCGCGCAGAGGCTGAGCAGGAGGACGGCGGGGTGCAGACCGCAGTATCCACGGCGAGCAGCAGCCCGTTCTGGAGACTCCGAGGAGCGCCGAGGCTGAGCATGAGGACGGCGGGGAGCAGACCCCGCGTGCCGACCGCATCATCCCCATCGGGCAGCAGCCCGATCTGGAGACTTCGAGGAGCGTCGAGGCCGAGCAGGAGGACGGCGGGGCGCAGACCCCGCGCGCGGACCACGTGTTTGACACCCAGCAGCAGCTCAGGCCGCAGACCCTTGGTGCTAGATTCGCCACCCCACCGTCGTTCAACGCCGAGGACCACGACGCCACCATCGGCCCAGAGCACCCGCTCAAGTACCGCCTGGTGAGACACCTAAAGGACTAGGTCACACGACATGTTGACCTGGCGCAGGTACATCGCTAGCAGTGTGACGAGTTATCTGTGTAATTATTTGATCTTAGAGTTGTGATTGCAGTGCGAGACTCAGCTGAGAGTTGTCGAGCAATGTGATAATTTATGTGTTTAATTATTATCTTTCGGTGACCTGCCTGATAGTGTGTGTGAGGCTTATCTAGCTGAGGCCATACCCGCATAATTATTTATCTTTCAGACCTGCGTAGCAGTTTGTGAGACTTATCTAGCAGTGTGCTTACTTATGGAAAATGCTTAATTTGATCCCATTGATTATTGTAGCTTGACCTCCAAAACTAGTAGATACACATTCTAGTGCATATTTTTGGATAATGACGCTCACACATTCACACCTTTGTTATACTGAGCCAAAGTAGTGGCAATCTCATCATGTCCGTGCAAGTCCATCACTTTAAAGAAAAAAAAGTAGACATCAAATCATATATTTGAAAAAAAAATATTTATCATAAATGTGTATAAATAAATATTCGGGTGTATTCAAAAAATGTACACTATGTATGAAAAAATTAGACATGTGTTCAAAAAAAAGAAGAAAAACAAAAGAAGACAGAAGGAAACCTGTGAAAAAGAAGAAAGAGAAAAAAACAAAAACAGAAGAAACCCGATGCAAAACAGTGAAACCCGGATTAAAATCACAAGAAAAACAACAGTATAGGGCTAGCCCAGTAGGCTGACTCAAATATATGTATTGAACAAATATGGTATACTAATAACATTTTAATAAATAACTAAAAGTATTTTGTTTGTTTCAAAATTTTGTTCATATGGCTCCAGATATCCTTTCATGATTACTATAAATAAAAATTTCATGATGCAAGTCAAAAATATTTCATGGAATCACAAAATATCTTATATCTTGTGTCAACATAAAATTAGTTGTGTTCCAATCTGATATGTTTTAATGAAAACAAATGTTCAAAACTATCAAAAGAGTGTTCACATAATATTTATGTCTTGGAAAGCAAAATATTCATATGTACGGAAATTAAATATGTTTCCAAGATATGAATAATTAATTAATTACAAAAGTAAAACCGAGCTGCCTACGCCTCTCCACAGCGATAAAGCTCGTCGGTCATCAGATCCTTCAACGTCATTCAGGAGTACACGCAGACGGTTGTCTATGTAAGTGACAGCTGGAAGATGCTGTATCTTGTGTTGGGTTTGTGGTTCGAGGCTGACAGTTCTGGTTTCCTTCTCCGACGTCGTAGTCATGCAGGGGTGTCAGTTCTGGAGTTCGATGGCGTGTCCGGGGACACGTTGCCCCGGTCTGATTTTTCAACGGCAATGGTTTTGCTTCAGGCAAACTACTTTGGAGGTCCGTAAAACCGCTGATCAGCGATGGAGCCGCGTCGAGCTCAGGTGAAGAGGTGATCTATCTCCTTTTCCTTAGTGGAGAGGGACAGGCGCTGGTTTTTTGCATAGGATTATCCCATCTTTTCAGTCATGTAATGTCGATGTTTATGTGGCTTGTAACTGAATCTTTATTTTATTAATGAGATACGTATTATCATGCAAAAAGTCATCAGATCCTTGTAAGTACCATATCAGTCCATCGTGTCATTACTATGTAATCTAGATTATTGACTCTAGTGCAAATGGGAGACTGAAGGAAATATGCCCTAGAGGCAATAATAAAGTTGTTATTTATATTTCCTTATATCATGATAAATGTTTATTATTCATGCTAGAATTGTATTAACCGGAAACTTAGTACATGTGTGAATACATAGACAAAACAGAGTGTCCCTAGTATGCCTCTACTTGACTAGCTCGTTAATCAAAGATGGTTAAGTTTCCTAGCCATAGACATGTGTTGTCATTTGATGAAAGGGATCACATCATTAGAGAATGATGTGATGGAGAAGACCCATCCGTTAGCTTAGCACTATGATCGTTTAGTTTATTGCTATTGCTTTCTTCATGACTTATACATGTTCCTCTAACTATGAGATTATGCAACTCCCGAATACCGGAGGAACACTTAGTGTGCTATCAAACGTCACAACGTAATTGGGTGATTATAAAGATGCTCTACAGGTGTCTCCGGTGGTGTTTGTTGAGTTGGCATAGATCGAGATTGGGATTTGTCACTCCGTGTTTCGGAGAGGTATCTCTGGGCCCTCTCGGTAATGCACATCACTATAAGCCTTGCAATCAATGTGACTAATGAGTTAGTTGCGGGATGATGCATTACGGAACGAGTAAAGAGACTTGCCAGTAACGAGATTGAACTAGGTATGATGATACCGACGATCGAATCTCGGGCAAGTAACATGCCGATGACAAAGGGAACAACGTATGTTGTTATGCGGTTTGACCGATAAAGATCTTCGTAGAATATGTAGGAGCCAATATGAGCATCCAGGTTCCGCTATTGGTTATTGACCAGAGATGTGTCTCAGTCATGTCTACATAGTTCTCGAACCCGTAGGGTCCGCACGCTTAACGTTCGATGACGATTTGTATTATGAGTTATGTGATTTGATGTACCGAAGTTTGTTCGCAGTCTCGGATGAGATCATGGACATGACGAGGACTCTCGAAATG
Organism: Triticum aestivum; assembly: GCF_018294505.1. Lineage (NCBI taxonomy): Eukaryota > Viridiplantae > Streptophyta > Magnoliopsida > Poales > Poaceae > Triticum > Triticum aestivum. Next base: position 474,426,827 of record NC_057811.1, read on the forward strand.
GTCGAGACATAAAGATTCATATATTGGAAGGTTACATTCGGACACCGGAATGGTTTGGGTCGTTTCGGATGAGTTTCAGAGTACCGGGGGTTACCGGAGCCCCCCTCCCCCCACCCCCGAGGAAGTTGATGGGCCTCATGGGCCTAGTGGTGGAAGAGAGGAGGCCGGGCAGGGAGTGGCGCCCCCCCCCCCCAGCCCAAACCGAATTGGACTAGGGTTGGGGGGGCGGCCCCCCTTTTCCTTCTCTCCTCCTCCTCCTTCCATCCTTCTCCTACTAGGAATAGGGAAGAGGAGGGGAATCCTACTTGGACTGGGGAGTCCTAGTAGGATTCCCCACACCTGGCGCGCCCCCCTTGGTCCGGCCACCTCTTCCCTCCCCTCTTTTATATACGTGGCCATGGGGCACCCCATAGACACACAAGTTGATCTTTTAGCCGTGTGCGGTGCCCCCCTCCACAGTTACACACCTCGGTTATATCGTCGTAGTGCTTAGGCGAAGCCCTGCGCCGGTAACTTCATCATCACCGTCACCACGCCGTCGTGCTGACGGAACTCTCCCTCGGCCTCAACTAGATCAAGAGTTCGAGGGACGTCACCGAGCTGAACGTGTGCTGGTCGCGGAGGTGCCGTACATTCGGTACTTGGATCGGTTGGATCGCGAAGACGTTCGACTACATCAACCGCGCTACTAAACACTTCCGCTTTCGGTCTACGAGGGTACGTAGACACACTCTCCCCGCTCGTTGATATGCATCTCCTAGATAGATCTTGCGTGATCGTGGGCAAAAAAATTGAAATACTGCGTTCCCCAACAATGGTCTATGACGGGTCTAGTTTTGCAACAAAACCTCTGTTGCGGAAATTTTCTAATAAGACCTTTTGCGGAAAAAAATTGCAACAAAACAGTAGTTGTAATTTTTTTTCGCGACAAAACAGTCATTGCAAAATAAATCTGCAACAAGACCCATGTTGAAGAAATAATTCCGCAACAAGATCTGTGTTGCAGTTCTGGAGGCACGCTCGGCTCACTTGATGCGGCAATCCGAAGGCTCGCGAGCCGGCTGATCTTCTAAAAATATCAGCCGACGGACACGTAGCACGCCCCATCTACTATCCATCTATCTACTATCTACTCCCTCTGTCCCAAAATATAAGAACGTTTTTAACACTACACTAGTGTCAAAAATGTTCTTATATTATGAGACGGAGGGAGTATCTATCTACTACTCACTCCGTCCGGAAATACTTGACATTAAAATTGATAAAAGGAGATGTATCTAGATATATTTTAGTTGTAGATACATCCCTTTTTATCCATTTTGATGAAAAGTATTTTCAGACGGAGGGAGTACCTCTATAAAAGCAGGAAAGAGCGAAGAACCAAATCATCTCAACCATCAAAACATGTTGATCTGATGGTCCAGATAGTCTCATAGCATTAAACGCATTTGACACTCTAATTACCCACCACTGCCATTGGTTATATAACCACGATTAGCTTATTAAAAAAAGCCTTGCCTAGGCAGGACACCCGATACCGGACGCAGCATCAGTGCCTTAAAGCACCTACTTTTGGGTCCTTGACATGTGGGCCAGTCACCTGTTGGACCCACATGTCATAGGCACAAAGGCATGTGCCTTAAGGCACCGAAGCGCAGTCCCCCGATACCCTTCCCACCGTACGCCCGCCCACGATCCCCCGTTCCTCTCGCAAACCACCGGGTCGTTTCGTGGCAAAATTTCGTGTTTTGACCCTTTTTGGGTATAAAATCGGGATCTGACCTCAGTTGCAAAAGATTTTGCGATCTAACCCTTTTTCCTACCGCCAGAGGAGACGGCGGTAGGTATGAATAGGCTGCTGCTGTGACCACCAGCGGTAGGGCACTTTATCCACGTCAGCCTCACCAAACGGCTGCTGTTTCCTGCCGTCGGCCCTACCGCCAGGTCACTAGGCGGTAGGTAGTGAAACCCTACTGCCAAGGTCCTTGGCGGTAAGTGTCAAACCGTTATAAGACCGCGGGGGGCCGGCTCGTGGGGCCCATCCATGAACCCAGCCCCCATCTTCTTCTCCCCTACCGCCGCCCGCAAGAAGAGAAAGGGGAAGGCCTCTCTCATCCCCTCCACTCCCCCCATCCGATCTTCTTCGTTTGTGAACGGTTTTTGCGGATCGAGATGGCTCTAAAATGAGAAAAGTAAGCTCTCTCAATCGCTTCAATTCGTTTTAGTTAAGAAGCTTTCGATTCGACGCATTATTTGGCACAAGATGAACCCTATTTCATCTAGTAGATTTTGATTTTTGTTGTTTTTAGGTTTGTTTAATTAGGAGTAATATGATGTTTGATGTAGTTGAATATGATTTATGTGGTGATGTGGTTGAAGTTGACTATGATATAGCCTATTTTATATATTTGATGAACCCTAGTTCATGTTAATATTTTTTGAATTATTTATTGATGTTTGATGTGGTTAAATATGTTTGAATATGATTGATGACGTGATGTGGTGATGTGGTTGAATATGTTGGATTTGTTAACTAGTTTGAAGATAGAACCTATTTGGCACAAGATGAGGTGATGAGGTGATGTGGTGATGTGGTTTGAAGATGAATATGTTGGTAATTTTTATACTTTTTTTACAATTGTTGAATATGATTGGTTAATGTTAGTTGAATGGTTGAATATGATTGGTAATGTGATATAATCGAATGAAAGGATAGAATAACTAATTTGAAGATGAACCTTAGTTCATATTCATAGTATTTTTTTACATTTGTTGAATAGATGATTGATTGATGTTAGTTGAACGGTTTAATATGATATGATTATGTGTTCATAACAAAGTGTTCTTGTTTCAGGAGGCCCCCCATTGGTCCGGCGATCGGCACTAATTACACTATGCTTGACCAGGCATTCGACAACGGTCATCGCGCCCGTTACATCGAGAACGGAGTGGTAAATAGCACTCATCAATTTCTTGCATCACAATTTTGCCTTTTCAAAAGTTTTTTCTAACTATTTTTGTGTGCACATTGACAGATGCTTCCGCCATTATGTATGAGGGGCCACACCAAGGTCAAAGAGATGAACTACGATAACCGCTACGAGCCATATTACAGGAGAGCCGGGCTCTTGGGTTTCGTGCTCCAGTTCAAGCGTATGCCGCCGACGCTTGTCCACACGGCTCTCACAGCGTTGGTGGACCGTTGGCGGCCCGAGACGCACTCTTTCCATCTCCCATGTGGTGAGATGACGGTGACGCTCGAGGACTTCACCATGATCACGGCCCTACCGATCAAGGGCCATGCTCTCATTGGGCGCGAGGATAGGAAGAACTGGCCGGACAGGGTTACCGCCCTCATCGACGACTGCCCTCCCATCAAGAGTAACCGAACATCCGGTGTAGCACCGGCATGGCTCCTAGACCACCGGGCTGAATGCCCGCAAGATGCGGATCCGAGGACCGTGGAGCAGTATGCAAGGGCCTACCTGTGGTTTCTTCTCACAGAGGTGGTCTTTCCTGACTGCTCGGGGGACAACGCCCTGTGGATGTACCTGGACTTCCTGGCCGACTGGGATGCAGGGTACATCTGGGGGTTTGCTGGCCTCGCGTACCTCTACCGTTCGGTAAGACGTCATACATCTCACATATGTGTGTGGTTCTTTAAATTGCTTTAAATTGTGTCATCTGATCATCACTTGTTGTTTGCAGCTGGATGACGCAACGCAGAGGACCGAGAAAACATCTGGGATGTGTGGGTGTGTCTGGGCCCTCTCGATTTGGAGTTGGGAGCGACTGCCGGTTGGTCGCCCTGAGAAACTGCCACGGACAGAGTGGACGGAGTATGGCGAGGATGGCGACCGTTCTCGATACCCTACCGTCGCCTATTCTTGGGACAAGGTTAAGGTCTTCTCGGGCAAGGGAAGTGCGATGTACAAGGCCTTCACCAACGAGCTAGACAACCTGACATCTTTTCAGCTATACCAATGAGCGAGATAGTTTTAAATGTTTATACTTTCACGGTTGCTAAACAATCTTTGTATAGGTTAACTGGTGGCCGTACCACGATAGAGCTTGGGGGTTCGAGCTGAACGAGATGTGCGAGCGGGACCGCCTTCTCTTCCGGTGCATTGTCCCGCTGATATGCGTGTACGCCGTCGAATGGCACCTACCACAACGTGTGGCGATACAATTTGGCGTATTGCAACACACACCACCGACAAGGCCCCACAACACCGGCGGTTACGACCTTCACAAGTATGTGCTGCCATCACTTTACTGTGATTTCTTTAAGTTCGACGTTCTTATGGTCTTTTGTGTTTTTTTTGCTTGTTATGCCCCTATGCAGGAAGAGCAGGCAGTATTCTCAGTCGATATTGGACTGGGTGACGAGCACAAGTCTTTTGTGACAATGTGGGACGAGAGAACGTTCTGCAAAGATGGGGAGAGGTCAGGCATTTGCTGGAATGTGTATGAGAGGCGCATGAATTGGTATGACGATGGCATCAAGTTTCGTCTGCGTCTGAGGCCACGATGGACGGAAGCGGACATGGCATCACTTCAGGAGGAGGAGGACTCTGAGGATGAAGCATACAAGAGAAACCTCAGAGATATGCAAGGTGATTTCAGGGAGTATGCGCCCCTTAAGAACAGAGTGGTAAGTTTTGTTGAAATGCATTCGAGCTAATGATGATGACATGGTCATTCTCGCTAACTTTTTAATGATCCTTGGATTTTCAGGCCGCAGAGCTAAACAGAAACATTTTCGACGGCTCGAATGCGCTAAGTTCTGACCCCGGAACCGTGGAGAGTGACAACAAGCTGAGGGAAGCGACGAAGGTAACTTTAAGCCTCATAGCATTCTATTGGAGCGAACGCAAATTTGATCCATGCCACATGTTCTTACTTATTTGCAACCCTAAACCTGATCCAAGTCATACTCTACTATATTTGTTATTGCAGAAGATCATTAACCGTTGCCGCAAGCTAGCGGGCATGCTTGGGTGCGCTGCCTCGGTTGACGTGCATGTTCCTCCTCCTGGTGGGTCGACATGTGCCCTAGCTTCATCAAGCCACACTGGAGGAGGTTCCTCGAGCCATGCCGCCTCGTCGTCTCGCCTTGTTAACGAGACCGAGGAAGAAGAGGAAGTGGACGAGGAGGAAGAGGAAGAAGAGGGAGAAGAGGAAGGAGGTGACGACGAAGAAGGTGATGAGGAGGAGTACGACGACGATGATGGACCTCAACCGACTCAGCCAACCCAGACGAAGAGGGTATCTCATCCGCACCAGGATGTTCTGAGCCCATCACCATTTCAGAAACCGGTTCCTCGTCGTCGCTCGAAGAAGACGGACGAGGGCCGCTCGAAGACAAACGAGGACCGTGCCGCCAAGAGGGGGAGGGGGACGAACTAGTGATGTTGAACTTGCTAAGTTAAAGTAGTTGTGTTATGTTGAACTACTCGGTGTCCTGTTATTGCTACCTATGTTAGTAGTTGAACCTATTTGATATGTTGAACTTAATGGATACATCGATTTTACTATCTATAAGTGTGAGGTTATCATAATTTCATATGCAAACACTTTTTGCTGCTGTGCTTATCTATCTGTGTTTAATTCAAATGGTCAAGTTATTGTAAAAAAAACCAGACAGGAGCCTACCGCCAAGAGGAACGGCGGTAGGTGTTCACAGCCTACCACCGGGTACACCGGCAGTAGCCTGTGTACACCTACCGCGGTGAACCCATCATTTTCAGACACAGAACTCTGCCGCGCTTGCCGCACCCTACCGCCGTCGCGCGCGGCGGTAGGGTGTGAAACCCTACCGCAAAAACAACCCCACTTTATGTCACAGAACGCTGCCGGGCGGCGCACCACACCCTACCGCCACCCTGAGCGGCGGTAGGGCGGTTAGGACATGTCAGCCCAGTAACGGCTGCCTGCCGTTTCCTGCCGTCAACCTACCGCCGGGAGCCACGGCGATAGCCTGTTCAAACCTACCGCCATGAACCTTGACTGTAGCAAAAGGGTCAGATTTTAAAAAAAATTGCAAACAGGGTCAGATCCCGATTTTATACCAAAAAGGGTCAAAACACGAAATTTGGCCTCGTTTCGTCCCCCACCCCCACCAGCCCCTTCCCCGCCACCATCATTCTCTTCCGCTTGCGTGCTCTTGCCCTGCCCGCACCTCAGGAAACCGGCACCATCACGCACCTGCTGTGGATCCGCTCGAGGGGTAGACGGAGGAGGGCGGCGGTTCTTGCCGGCGCCAAGGAGGGCGAACAGGAGAGCGTCCCGGAGACGTACAATTCCGTCGACGCTGCCGCATCTGAGAGCGCCAAGAAGCATGATCTTGAGGTAATTGATTGATGGTAGTCGAGAGCGGCGGTTGGCCCAAAGGAGTTTTTCACATTTTTCTTGGTTCTTTGGCGCAGGAACCTTCGCCTGAGTCGGACGAGGTCGCGGCGGTGTCTCGCAACACGACATTAATCGCAGCGGGAGTTGACGATGGCGCCGGCTCCGAGCCTGTTCTTGGCGCATCGTCGTCCTCGGTGCCGTCGCCCGCGGTGGTCACTCATCAAGACCATCTGGAGAGAAGCAGCACAAGGTGAGTTACTTAGCATACAACTTGTGATGCATTTTTCTGGTTTACAGGTGTGCGTGTGTTCTGATCTGATGGTATTGTTTTTTCGTGTTGTTTCTGTTCTTCAGTGATGGTTAGCGATATGGTTCGGGATTGCATACTGGGCCTGGCAAATAACATTTGGGGGTCACACACGGCCTTGGAATCTTTTATCTGCACTTCGTTTTTGTTCGACGCAGCCCTCAACATATCATTGTGCCTGGTGATTTATGTATAACTGAAATTCCGAATGAATTCAAGTTGTCATATGGGAGTGCTTGCAATATTCACAGGTTGCAGTTTCTCCAATGCTGAATGTTTAGTCTCTTCCGACTCCAGATTGCCTACACTTTGACGAAGTCGAACCAGCAGCCGTCGCCCATTACCACAATAAGCACCTCGCTCCCCTCCTCCTCCCCTTTGGACCACCGGTAATTTACCCTGCTTCCTAGCTTCAATTATCAGTTTAAATATGCAAATACTCACCTCCTTTTGCAATTCTGGTCAGTTTAATATATGGCTATTAATTGAAGATCCATTTATACTTCCACATGGTTTTAGAATCTGGATAAAATCAGTATGGCAGTAACGTGATTCGTTCAAGTGAGGTGTCTTTTGTAGTCTTGCTGATATACATAAACCATAACCATATTTTTTATGACTCTCAGCATCCTTGGAGTGAAAGATAGTGACTGCATAATGAAGTTTAAATCATATTTCATATGTTTGTTTCGATGATGACTTTTTCTTTTATTTGCTTCTAGGATCAGTTTGTAACCAGCCTTCTAGATTAGAGTAACTGAAAATTGATGTATAATATTAGGTATGTGATTTTAGTGTGAAAAATGGGCTTAAGTTATTTGAATATTGTCGTATAAAATGCACTTTTTTTAATTGCCCTTACAAATCAGGCAAAAATATAGTTCCAAGCATTTTGAAGTGAGATCGGCTATTGTCGTTTCGTTCCTTTTTCAGTTTTTGGCCACATGGTTTTGTTAATCAAAACTATTAAAAAAACTGTATTTAACCCTTTGTTTAGCTCAGCTGGTTACTTCTATTCTAAGCTTTACTAACGGTTGAATGTGTGATTTTAGTGTGGAAAATGGGCTTAAGTTATTTGAATATTGTCGTATAAAATGTACT